>NC_079339.1:28273758-28323788 GCF_029582105.1 Oenanthe melanoleuca
GCCCAAAAGCTTGCTTTCTTTTATGTTCCTCACCCACTCTTCTCTTGACTATTGACTTTTGACATTAGTTTCTGTCAGCTTTTCTGAAGTCTGACATCTTCAGGTTGAGTGTTGGGGTGGAGGCTGGTGTGCTGGTGAGGGTGCTCTGCTGTGGGACCTGCTGGGGACACCCCCAACCACAGGTCCAGGAGCTCCAGGAGCAGGTCTGTGTGCAGGCAGCGTGCTAATTGTCCTGTGGTCTTAATTGCAAGGGGCTTGAATGGGGATGCAGAATTTTTTCTTTTTTCATTGTACACTGGCAAGAGTGATATGGGTCTGTGGAATAAAACGTGCCCAGTGCCACTGTGATGGATGTCTGTCACAGTGAGGGGTTTGTGGCAATACATGTGCATGTGTTGTTAGTGCAGTGCATCCCAAGGAGAAAAAGCAATGAGAAACATCTAGCTACTTTGCAGCTGCTCAAACACAAAAGTAAAGGAGAATCGTGAGCTAATGGATGCAAAACTGAGCCATAGTGCCGAGACCTTTTGAAGGCTTGCCTTATTGGGATCTATTGGAGCCATTCTCTGCTTTGTTAGAATCCTAAATGCAGTCTTAAGGCCAAAACCAGAATTTAAAACTTTCTTGGTCATTGGTCAATGATAAATCTTGTTAGAAGGTTAAGTTTTCAGAGGACTTAAGGGACAGTCTTATTTTTCAGAGTTTTTATGTGTGTTTATCTCTGAAAAGATCTATGTGCTGACAGACATTCAAACATCAAGGATTTGTTAGCCTGGAATGTTCTGGTAAAACCACACATCTCTTGCTGAGAACCTTCTTTATCAGGTGGGATACAAATAACAAGCACTGTACAATATTTGTCATCATTCCTTGAAAGTAGGTGATACTTCTATATAGTGGATATTTTTATATCTAGGAAATGTAATAATTTTAACCTTGAGTTGTGTCTCACAGCTGTGCTTTTAGGAAGAGTTCCTCCATCTCCTAGTATAGCTCCTTACTTAAATGTAAGACTGCTTCATTGAAGTTTATATTTAGAGGGCTTTGATAGGAAAAAGACATCCAAATGTATGTCCTCTCAAGTGGCTGTGCAGCCTGGTGGTATTGCAGCTGCATGTATAGCAGACTGATGCTTTTAGCACATCAGTTGAAATGAAAGCACAAGGAATGGTAAGGATAGGGAGAAGCACATTCTAGTAGTGAGGGATTATAAAATAAGCCTTTACTGTGCACGGGCTTTGTGGTTCATTCTCTGAAACAGATTAACATAGCTGTATAAATGAGTATAGCATCCTGGATATGCAAGTGACTTTACCAATCCAGTGTTTGTTTGTCAGCCCTGTTACTGAAAGTAACATTTCAAGCTTGGATGTGGTTACACGAAGTTCTGCCTTTGCAGGGCTTTTCTTTATTCTCCTTCCCTGAAGCCATTCCAGTTTACTGTGAGTTTTCTTTTTTAGGACTTATTATTTTTGGAAGGCATTCTGGAACATTTTGTGCATATGGTCTTCTGTAAATGTGCTGTTGTACTGATTAAAGCTGAAAGTATGAAACCTAGCTTTTCTGATGCAGTGCAGCAGGGGAAAAATGCTGAAACAATAGTTTCTAAAGGGAATGCTTTTCCAAACAGAGATGTTTTTAAAAACCCACAAACAACAGAAAAATCACCCTAAAACAAAACTGAGAAAAGTTGTGAGAGATGTTTTTCACAATCCCCCAGTCTCTAGTTCTTCCCATGGATTGCATAGATGACAGTATGTTTAAAAAAAGATCCTTTAAAGCAGATCCAGCACGTTTTTTAAAATAACTGTTTTCTTTTCATTCACTGTTGACATGATCCCACTGCCATAAGCATTTTTGTAATAGTGCAGAAATCTGCAGTGCATTGGGGTTGTGTGCATTAACCTAACTCTTGCCACTGCTCCTCCGCAGCTCTGTTTTTCTTCTTGCTGGTTCCTGGAAGTTCACAGCCTACCCATAACTAACTTCTTCCTTATTTGGAAGGACAATTGGATTTTGATCTCTTATCTTCCTCTTCCCAAGTAAAACAGAAAAAAGTTTCCAGTAAAGTTCTGTGACTTTAAAGAAAATATCTTAAAATCTGGGGAGCTAAGGGTGTATTTAGGGCTTACCAAAGCAAGAAAAACTGGATTTTTTTTTTTTTTTTTTTTTTTTTTTTAAATTTAAAGTAATAAATTCAACTCTTCTGTGAATGTGTAGACCTGACATGACAACCATGGTACATGGAAATGTGGAAGGATCACAATACTGAGACTGTTTCTAATGGTTTGTTTCTGATTCTGTTTCTAAAAGTATGAGTTCCGTTTGCAGGAATGAAAATTGAGCCCTGCTTGGCAGTTGTTAATCCACACTGACTTGAGCATTTCCATTGTGCAAAGGAGAGTGAAAGGTACTGAAAAGGTGCCCTTTTCCCCTTGGCAACCTTGCACCTCTTCTTTGCACACCTTGGAAGGTCTGTTCCTTCCTTGTTACTTACCTTTAAAGGGAATGTTTGGAGTTGAAGCTTGTTTGGTCCTCTCAGGAGTATCTTTGAACCCTGTGTCCATTTCTCTGGGCTGCAACAGGGAAGAAGCTCCTATACAAAGGCTTGCACCCAGTTTGGAAGGGGAATAGCTGGAGGGAGTGCTTCCTGCAATCAGGTCACAGAAAAATATGCTCAGCCAACCTCAGGATGGTTAGAGGAGCATCAAGTGAAGTAAGGAAGCAAACAGGAGAGCATGATCTGGATGCCAAAAGGACTTCAGACTGTGATAGAGAGGAGGAAGCTGGGGAGTAAGCTGTGCAAATTGGTGAATCTTGGAGGCTTATTCACTTGAGGTAGAAATATTGATGTCACTTTAACTAGCTGTAAGGTACTAATTATCCAGTAGTGAAAAAATCCAGTTCCCTGGCTTAAAGCTTGGGTGTGCCTTAGTGAGTCTGTGGAGAGTTAGGTACATGCCATTTATCAGAGATTAAAATGGAATTTCAGAGTTTAACCTGTCCAGCAAGCTTCTTTCTGTGCAAACTCTAATGCTCCCTCTTGAAAACTGAAGTTGTGCATCACCAATTTTTGATTTAATTTGTTGGAATTTTTTTAAATGTAACATTTTAAAATTTAAAAGAAGTGTTCTAGAAACCTTCATGGAACAGAGCAGGTAAAAGCTAAATCAAAACATATATGAAAGAAACAGCTAAATTTGAAGGTAATTGGCCAAACAATGTTGGGGAATGAGGAAGGAAATCCAGCTATTCAGATTCCCCTTCAGCATCCCCTATTTGCAGTAGGGTGTGTGCTGATTCCAATGTTCCAAATAAGCAGCTTGGTATTTCCTAGTGATTCTTCTTTGTAGCAGGGAATATGTGCAATTTGCCCACCTGCTTTATGCTGTGACTGTGCTATGCAGAAACCTGTCTTTTTTTATAATTCAAATATGAAGGTGTAAAAGGAAGCTACCAAACACATAATCTGGTTACTGGGCAGAAGGAGTGTTACATGTTGTTTGGCTTTTCGTATTTCCTCCTTTCCTCTTCCCATTATCCTGAATAATTGAGAGTTGGCTGTGCTGAAAAGTCAGATAATTAAGATTTTTCTTAACTGCCTGCAGGTAATTTTCAAAGGCTTTGCTTTTTTTCCTTTTGTTCCTAACTTAAACTGGACAGTATGATTGTGATTGTAATTGTGAGAATTGTGATGCTATCCCTAAATGTTAAAAATACAATTCTGTTTGTAAAAGCTTTCAACTAAACTAGTTTAACCACAGAAAGTAAGTGGAATGAAGGATTTCTTTCCTCCACTTGGACTTGATATTTCTGTATTTTTTTCTGTTTAGCAGCCAAGAGGTTGATTTATTTTGCTTTAAAGCTTAACTGCTCTTTGAAAGCAGGCAAAATAAGGATACAGCAGAACCAGCAACGAAGGGTGAAGGTTAAATCCTCCAAACCACACTGCTTACATTTGATTTCACTTGCAGCATGACCATGAGGCAAGAACAATGCTTGTGCTTAGCTTTTCAAAAGCTATGCTGTGCAGACCCATCACTCATGCCACTGCTAAGATCTTTGCTGTGTGCATTCAAGAGTTAGCAAACAATGTCTGAGTATTATTCTGTTAGGGGGAAATCATGTGGATAAAATAGAGATTTCTTATGTGCATGAGGATAACTAATTTTCTTTTGCTAAGTTTCAAGTATGGTATTTAAAAGCAAGCCAGTAGCATTCCAAACATTCTGAACACTTCCCTAAATAAACTTTGAAGAATTCAGGTTGAAGACCTCTTTTCCAACAGCAGTGACACAGGACATAACTGTGCCAGGCATTTTGAGCAATTAGAGAGCTTCAGCCTGTCCAGTCTTTGGTTGTCTAGGGCATTTCCTGAGCATATGGCCTTCCAAAGAATGTTTTTCCATGTGGACCTAGGAGTCCTTCAGTGAGAAAATAAGAAAAATAAGAAAATTAAGCCATAATCCTGTGAAAATTTACACGTGCTTATAAAGGGATCGTGGATCAAGGGATATGAGTTGGCAGCTTCTGAAGGTCTGGAAGATAAATGGCAATGGTCCCCAAAGTACTTATCTCAACGAGAGCTCCTGCCATATGTAATTGTGTCATCTTGGGAAAGGGTGAGAGCCAGCAGGAGGTCTGGCCTGCATGGTTTCAGTGGAAGCTGATGTCTGCTTGAGGACTTTATGTAGAAGCAAACCACTGTTCCCTGTGCAAGCAGGGCTGGCCATGCAACGAGGCGAACTCTTGCTGAAGCATCACTGGGAAGCTTGCTTGATGCCAAGACTTGGAAGAAAGAGCTGGAGATGTCTGTAAGCTGGGAGCAGTGGGTATTTTTTCACTTGTTCATAGTATTCCCTAAGAGGGTGTGTGGATATTGACTTTGTGGATATAGAGGATGGTTTATTGTTTTATCCATACTTAGTAGGTGTTTTTCAAGGTTCACATTATAAAGAAGGCAAAAAGCCCTCCAACTTTATTGACTGAGGAAAAATCTCTCCACTCCTTACTGTATTTATGGGCACTGCTGGCTGTACTAAATATTATCTTTGTAAACATCTTTGTTTGAACTTAATCCTTACATAACCCTTCATCCTAGGCTGTGGCATGTGAAATGGGTCTGAAATGTCCTTGCTCTTCATAGTTGTGCTACTGTCAGCTTCTGCCTTATTGTTCTTCATATCCTTTAAAGAAACCAGCCCATTCCTTATTGCTTTGTGTACACTTTGATTCTCCCAAACCCCTGAATTGTTAAGCTATGCCCCTGGGAGTGTGTCTAATCTACACTGCACTCTAGCTAACTTCAGGCAGTGGAGGCCTGAGGAGTTCTATGAAAGCTGCTTCCCCCTGAGCTATAGGTATAAGGAGTGTGCTAAAACAAGTCAGTTTTCAGAGAATTGAATGTCTGTCTAAGCCTCCAAATCAGCTCTCCTCTGGGAAGAAGGGATGGTTTCTTATCTAGTCAGAATCTCTCTCCTCTTCTAACTTTGCCAGGGAACAGTCAAGGCTGGGAGCAAGTTTTGTGACTTGGCTGAAGCCCAAAGGGAGGATCCTTGCAAGCAGTACCTGTACCCCTGGTCTCCTAACAATCCTGAGGGGCTTGTCTATGCTGTCATCCACTGAATGGGCTGGCTACCTTTGTGTCTCCTTCAAATCCACGCTGAACTAAATCAGCTTAGTGGAATGTTTCTGTAGGCATAGCAGCATTAATTTGCAGCATTAATTTACAGCATTCCTGGAGTGGCAGCCCCGGGCCTGTGATAGACAGGGTACTTGTAACCTGGGATTCAAGTGACTTGGTAGATAAAAAGAGGTATGGAAATTATGTCCAGTTCTAAAAGAAAGGAGAGAAACAGTGCTGTGCTTTGAAACAATCTGTTAGTGGATCAAGAATAAGCAATAATTGATTCCTCCTGAAGATTTAAGTATTCCCCTTGGTATATGTATTTCTAACTTGTTTGCTGTTCAGAGACCAGAACTGGACTGCTGGCTTCTAGGTGCAGTTTTTGGGGGAGGAAAATGCCTCTGGGGAAAGGTAGCACTCCTCAGGTGGCTCAGCAAATTTTGTGATAATTGCATGCCCTCTTCCTACCTCTCCTGGCTGCTGCTATGTCACCTGACATGCATTGTTCCAAGGACAGGGAGGGACACCTTTAATAGATACCCTGGCAATACTTGCAGAGGTTCTTATACTAATGAGGCTTCATTAAATTGGAATAGGGAGGACAGAGCTTTCTTGGTCTAATCAGAAGGGCGTTTGTTGAAGAGGGTGCATTGCTTTTTCAGATGTGTAATTCTGTGTAGAGCAGTGACTCTTGGAGGAGAGCAGCTGTCTGCTGGCCTGGAGTAGAGGCTGGCCTCTTCCAGTTGAATATGAACTTAAGTGCCATAAAGGAGGTCTGACTTGAGAGGACAGGGCAGATGTACAGAGTAACTAGGCTTTCTTCACATGGAGTATTTTTTTCATTTCATGGTCTAATTGTTGCTGGAAGTATTCTAGCAGCTAAGTGGAAGTATCTTATCCCGTTCTACATGGTGGAAGTTTGCTGAACCAAAGCATTGGCTCTTTATCCATGGAATACGTGAGAAATCTGTAGGCTGTGCTACAGGCTTAGTGGGAGAGATTCACTCCTCTCCCTCCCCCTGCAAATGAAGCAAGAAACAAAAGGGAAACACAGAGTTTATTGTAGCAGCAGCTCCAATACACGACACTTTAAATGTCATCTTGAAATGACATTTTGAGGCAGGGTGTATGCAGACAAAGAATTTTTCTTTGAGAGAGACTAAAAAGAACGAAATTTTAATGATAGCCCTTTTGTGAAGTATATATGAGCATAGTAGTGCCATGGAACTAAGGAAAAATCCTCTTTTCACTAGAATGACTACCAGGTTTACTGACAAATCTCCATATTCTCTCCCATAATGCATCTACTGTTTTGCTTGAGTAATTGGGAATGTGAGCTGAGGCTGTTTTGAGTAGTTTGTTTCTCTAGTCAGTGCTGGTGTATTGCTTTAATCTTGGAAGTTCTTAAGGATCTGAAGGTTCTGCCTTCCCCAGTAGTAGGAGTTCTAACCCAGATGTCTCTTTGTCTTCACAAGGTACAAAAGAGTACAATACCTGCCTCTGCACTTTTCAGATCTCTTTGAGATTATCCAGCAGTTTTGAATTTCCGTGGGAAACATGGCTAAAAAAAAAAACCTAATCCCCCTTCAGTCTGCATACACATTTAACTGAAGAAGCTGTTGCTGAACAGGGTTTTCATCAGAATTAAAATATTCCTGGTTTTAGGTGTAAAAAACCATAAATTTTGGCAAATTTGTTTTCATGTGAGAGCTTCAGATGTGTAATGAATAGCAGGATCCAAGTGTTGAAATACGTTTCAATGGGGGGTTTTTTGGTTGTTTTTATTTTATTGGTTGATTTGTTTTTCCAGGGTGTTTTTTGGTTGGCTGGTTGTTTTTTTTTGTTTGTTGGTGTCTTTACCATTGGAGGCCTCGCAGGTTAAAACTACAGTAGGCTGGTGAAATATGTGTTGTGCTAGATCTTCATTAGAAGTAAGGGTTCAGCTTTGTGCTTTCACACAAAGCTGTGCTTTGTGTGTTTGTGTACAAGGCTGTTTTTGCTCTGACAGTGCCCTCGTAGGCTGTGGGTGAATCCCTCAGTCCTCAGGTATGAGCAGTGTCACATCCTGCAATTTTAATTGCTGTGCTCTGTCCTGTCAGATCATTATACCTGAGGCTTGCAAGTTGTTTTACATTCCTCCTCCTAAGCATGTGTTTGCCTGCTGGCTGGCTGTCAGGATTGCTGTGCCTCTCCAGGTGGCTGAAGAAGCATTTGATTGATTTATCCTAGCTGTCTGGTACAGTCTGCTGTGTCTTGGAGACCTTCTGAAAAGTGGTGGGGGTGTAGGAAGACTTGCTCTCTTGAAGAATTTTTGAAGCAAATGCTCCAGATGCTATGTCCTCTGGGGCACTCTTGAAAAGCTAAAATTAATTGTAAGCTAGGCAGTCTTCTCATTTGAAACATCAGACAGTGAGTGAAAAGTTATGGTCTCTCTTTTGCTCCTTTTTTGTCTTTCCTGTATAGAAGGTTGCTTTTGCTGCTCATGTTACCTTAAGAACTGTGAATATTTAGTAAGATTCCTAAGTGCTAGAATGTGTAAAAGGCTTCTCTTGTTTCTGACTTTGCCTTTTCCCTCTCCAGATGTTGTAGATGTTTGGCTCAACCTTTTCTTGCTTTCTGGCTTTTTTTGTAGACCAAGGTGCTCCTGATCAACCACATTGCTCAGAAATTACTAAAAAAGAAACCTTGGTGGGTAAAAGATGTGCCATGGAATGGTAGCATCAAAGAGCAACACAGGATCCTCTCTTTCCTTGACTGGCCATGGGTTATTTCGTCTGCTAGTTATCTTTGGTTCCTTTATCTTGGAAACACAGTCCACAGGTAAGTGAAACCTTTATATACACTACAGGGAGGGGGAGGTATATAAGTTTGGAAGTAGCTGTATATTTTTAGGTGAAAACTGGCAATGGCTGATGTATTTGTTCACATCTTTCAGTACTTACAGGAAAAATTCCATCGCTACTTGTTGAGCAGAGAATGAAGTGTCTGAACTGAACGAGTCTTGCATATTTGTCAATAACTGCTTGTTTTTCATTCTGTAGTTTTGATTCCCATGGGTTTTTCCCCCTGCATTCTCATCCCTTCACTGCAGCTGAGGACACTTGGGGCATCTTAAGAACAAGGACCGTGTTTTTGTTGAGTGACATTCTCACATAGACAGTGTTATCTGTGTGCCCTGTAGCAGCTGCTCATGTGAAGGGGGTGGAAACAGAGATTGTGTCCAGCTCATTTGTCCAGAATGAATCTGTTCAGTGTTTCCTTGTATGCTGCCTTTGACACCTTAACACCTACATGTGCCCCTCTATTGAATCCTCTTTTCACCTTAAGTTTTCCCTCTCCCCTCATCTCTTGATGGATGAGTGTTGTGAATAGTGTAAATAGCAGTGGAGTGGGATGATATGAAAAATGCCATCAGAGGTAGGAGACCTGCCTTTTAGAAATGAGTGGAAGAAGGAAATGTACTGGATACTCAGAAGGTAGTATGTGATGTGAAGTATATGCTTGATTACCCAGTATACCCTGAAATATGGTTTTTTTTTTTTTCTTACATCACCCATGACTTAGTTTTTGTTTGTAAAGAGATGTCTGGTCTTAGGAGGCATGAGATGGAAGGAGGAATTTTGTTTGCTGTTGCAAGAACTTTGAAGGAGTTAATCCCAAAAAAACAACTTTGACTTGAGCAGCTGTTGTAACATAGAGCATTAGCTTGCCTGTGTAAAGAAAACCTCAGTTCTTGACATAACTCCAAAAAGTCCTATTTATTTGACATATCATGGCACCTGAGAATGTAATGTGGCCAACATTCCTCCAGGAATCAGTGTGGTTGAGCAGAATAAACATTAGCTGCCAGATGCACTCCAAGTTGAGGTGATCCTGTATGGAAAAGTCTGCTGGTGCTGAAAACTTCTGGAGGAGGAGTTGATTTCCTCTTACTATTCCTGGCTCTTTTTGTTGGAAGGGAGAGACTGCTGAAATCAGATATCTCAGGCTTATATTTCTTCTTGACCTGATTTTGGCCTTGTAGGTAATGAGAGGGTGGGGAAGACACCCTTGAGAGCATGACAAATTGTCATGAATAGTTAGTGACAATGCGAAAGGGATAAGATCTTTTTAGATCTGGGCTATCCATGTTCTTTTTTCCAGCCTTGCTGTTGTTGCTGTTAGTGTCACTGCCTCATTTCAGATGTAGGCCTGTCAGATACACCTCCCAGCCTGGGGCACCATCACCGTCTGAAACCCCCCATTAGGCACTGCCGCACCTTCAGTTGAGATTGCAGTCAGTATGCAAATGCCTTGTGGTGCACGGGCTGCTGGATGGGGAATAGCTGCCACAATACTGGCAATCCTTTTTAATATAATTTTTGAGACATCCAATCACATTACAAAAGCACTAGTTAGGCATGCCAGAAGACTTGAGAGCAATCCTGCATTGTGTTTCCCTTTCTGTATTCTTCTTGGTTTGGGATCTGAAACCAGTTGTGAACTGATCCAGGCAGATCATCAGCTAAACAGGATTATAGTGGCTAGGCAGGAACCATTTCCTGTAGGGGAAGTAGGAAAACAGAGAGGGGCCAGGATCATAGCAGAGGGCAAGACATGCAGGGAAGGACTCACTGAGGAGCACGGCAGTTTTTCTGAGACTGGGATATAGCAACCCAAAAGCCAGTTGCTGGGAGGGATGGGGGTGCTCAGTGATGTGTCATGGGCCCAGGGAGCTGCACCTGCAGCAGCGTGCCAGCCATGAGTAACATTAATGAGCAAGTCAGCTGAGGAGCAGAGAGCAGATGGGGAAACAAAGAGTACTGGCGAGGCGCTTGGAAATCATCTTTGCCTCATCTTTGTCCCCCACCCCCCTCACCATCCTCACTTCATTACTCTGCTTAGCAAAGTCATTCAGAGCAAGCAGAGCAAAACGATGCTAGCATGGAGCAAGAGACTCTATTAAATCTCGTGGTGGTAATGCTTATCTTGAATGTGGAGCCAGTGTGACAAGCTCAAAATTGCTACAAAAGCTGAAGAATGTTCTCATAAAAAGACAAGCATGGAGACAATGTCTGGCTCAGCCCTGAGTGAGAAAGCAGAGCTTGTGATTCATATGTATAAAACCATATGAGGTATATTGTATTCCAGTAATTTTGCTGCTTAGAAATTCTACTGCTTAAGTTCCAGGAAGCTTAGAGATGTATTCATGATCTGGGCAGGAAGATGTTCTCTTTGCCATGTGGTTAATGCAGAGAGCAGACTCATTTTCAGTCAGCAAGCATCTGCTCTGTCCTCTGGCAATAAATTGATTTTATTTATGCATGGATTTTTAAGAAAAATCCTCAACACTTTGTCTCAAGCAATCTATCCAAATATCCTCGAGTGCCATGAGATGAATATAAGTTGCTTAGTCACTAAGTGTACTGCAGAATTTGGGGAAGCTGTTCCTTCTTCATGGGAAGATACCCATGAATATGAAAACAGCTACTGCACGCATTTTAACAAAACAAAAGCAGCGTTTGGTAATGGGCAAGCAGAAAAGCTGTGTCAGAGGAGGAGGATTTATGGAAACTTGAGCAGAGGTCAGGAATATTTTTTGAGCTTTATCACTGTTGTAGTGTTATTCCTCATCTGGCAAGTTCTCCAAGATTAGTTGTGGGAAATAGTGAAGGAATGAGCAGGCAAGGAGGCTTGGAAAGCTCCTCAGTAATACTGAGGCTTAGTTCTTCATCTGTCCTTTCTATTTCTTTGAGGGTTCAACTGGAACGTAGCTAAGATCCAGGATGCTTGGTAGATTGAGGTGGGGAATTTTTGAAGCTTTGGAGAGGAGCAATGACAGCCTTTTTATCTGCATTTCCACAGATAATGCTTCTCCATTTTTTCTTTGTTGCTGTGACTTTTGTAATTTTTTCCCCTCTCCCTCCCATCTCTGTCCCTTAAGGCCTTGTATTTATATCTCATCCACAATGGTCCTCCTGCCTGGCCAGGCTACTTTTGGAAGAATGACAGTGGATCAGATTAAGTTGTTCATTAAATTTTAACATGTAGTCTGTAAAATACTTCCTATGATTTATGTTCCAAATGTGTAATCTCTTTTGGATTCCTGACTGGCTCTGTCAGAAACCTATCAAAATAGGTTGGGTCTTTTCCTGGGAAGTGCAAGTAAATGTGCTGGTAGAAGTAGTAAACATCCTGAATTAAGCAAATATCAATATCCATAAAGGAGAGAGTTTAAATGTTAACCTTTAAAAATTAACAGTAATGCAGGCTCTGTGAATCCGAGTCCATTTAGATTTAGACACTGTCTGATTTTTGTCGACTACACATGCAAAATGCTATAAAGTTAGCCCTTTACTTTTTAGGATTACCATTAAAGTGATAAATTGAGCTTGAATAAACTGAAACTACTTCATTGCCGTGTGTTGTCTGTGACGCAAATGCAGCCAATCTGCTGCTTGCTGTTCTAAGGTCTTTTCAGTGCCAAGGTTATTCTGCACAGAAGCTTTGGATGCTGCTGGTATTTGTTTGCATTGCACAGAGCAGCTTGTTAGAGCACTCTACTCATTGAACAGATTTAGACTTGTTCCTATTCTTTGGGAATCTCTGCAAAGCAGAGATTTCCTTTGTCTCTGATTATACAGCTGAAAGGAAGGCATTTACACAGCTAGGGATGCATTCAATGGCCATGAAAACAAGGACACTATAGCACTGGATTGCCAGACAGAAATATGTGAAGTGTCATGCATGTACAGATGATCTTGATTCTAACCTGTATGCTTCATGTAAGTGTGGAGAAAACTGGAGAATTTGGAGAAATTACAGCGTCAGCCCAAAGCAGTGTGGCCTTCTTCGTGAAGAAAAAGGGGAGAATTTTCAGGAGCAATTCCTCTTCCCAGTCCCTTTGTAAAGCTGAAAAAGAGCAAAGTGGTGTGGAAGAACATGATGAGGAGCTGCAGAATAATGGCCAGGCTACAGAAGTGACTAGGAAGCAGATACAGATAGGCTCAGAATTAGACTATTCATATAATGATAGTAATATTCACACTGCTACACACTCTGACCCAGGCAGTATTACTTAAGTAAATGCCTTGAAGGGAGTAAAAAGGATTCAAGAAGCCACATAAGTAGTTTAATTTTAATGAGTTCTAGTGGCTGAAGAATGAATTAAAGCTTTGTGATGTTTAGCTAACTGCTGGCTTAAACCATGATAACATAATAATAATCATGAATTTTCCTTTTGTCTGTCCTAGGTTGGCTAAGCAAATCCAAAGGACCTGCATGTGAGTAAACTTACATTGACTGCTGTACTATGAGAAATGAGTGGGATATTTTACTGGTTAATATGTCTGTGAGCTAGGATTCCCATTATACTTTTTGTTCTGTTGGATAGGCTCTATGCCCCATTTTCATTTTTGACCCTTGGATTTGGGGATGATGGCTGCCCTCAGTTTGAGAGAGGGAGATCAGCTTCACGTCCTTCACTGTGCTTGGAAGGGATCCTTGTGCCTTCCACAGCATTTAATTTCAAATAACTCAAGAAAACAACAAATCAGAATAAATATTTCATTAAATGCAGAGACATGCTGCTTGTGAGAGTTTTGAGAGGCTGTCAGAGTATTGAGAGGACAGGGACGACAGGCTGAGGTAAAAAAAATCTTTCATTTCCTTTAATCAAGGAAAGTGAACATCTCAGCATGATTCTTGATATATTCCATTGGATACTCCTGCTTTTCATTTCATGTGCTCAGAAAAAGTCTGAAGTCTTTCCAGTGGCCATGTTATGGGTGCTTGCAACTTTGAAAGGAGTTGGGAAGCATATTTGGTTTCCTTATTTCTTCTAAATACATAAAATAAAATTTTCTGTACGCTGTCAGCCAAAGAGATTCTACAGTGGGGATGGCAGAGCAGGAAGTACATTTACTGTGGAGCTGTGGCAAACTTCAGTCTGGGCTGTTACTGCAAACACTGCTGGAATAGCTGGTGTGAAGCTGTGGATATGACCTCAGCATGCTGACGTGGGTGATAAGGAAGAAACAAGTGGTAGGGCAAGGCAGGAAACTGTTGGTTGTTGAGTCTTCAGCTTTTCTGGCTCAATGTGTCAAGGCTCTGCTAAACCTGGGAATGTGTGTCTAGATGAGGACTGCTGAAATACTGCTGGTAACAAGCTGCCAGTAGTCAGGAGTGAAGATGGTACTAAAGGCACTTGAACAGCAAGCTCAGAAATGTTTGTACCTTCGTGAAAGTAACTGGAACAGGATTATGGCATTGTCACAAGAGGTTGTACCTGCTTATCTGTGTGTGCTGGTCTGCATAAAAAACACAGTTTCCTTTTAATGAACTGAAACCTCTGGGGAGCGTTCATCTTCCCCTGCAAACAGGAGTTCCCAAGGCTCTGCTTCTGCCAAGTGTTACATTGGAGTTGGAGGGCTGCTTCCAGATGTTGTTAAAGGGATTTGAAGTAACCCCTTAGGTTTGGGGCTGCATAGGTGAGTTACAGGATATGCTAGATAGTTAGGGCTGGAGCAGGCTTGTTGCTAAACTGTTGAAGAGTAAAATGAGCTTTTGGCCCAGCCTAGTACAGTGATCCTCTTATTATGGAACAGGGAGGGGAACTTCTGGATTTCTTGTACTGAGAAGACTGCCTAATCTCAAGAGGTTGTTGGGATGCTTCCTTATTGCTTGTGTACTTTGGCATGGGTGGTGCTGAGTGGAGATGCCTCCTGTGTTCCTTCTCTATAGGTCCAATGCTGTGAATTGCAGAAATAAGTGTGTTTATGTACATGGCATATTAAGAAGCATTTCAGTGGGAGCAGAAGCCAAAGAATTGAACAGTAGGGTAAGAAAAGAGCATATTGAAGTCCTATGGGCATAGCATTTTAGATCTAGCAAGTCATCTTAATTCAACTGGGAAAATATTTATTGTTTGAGAGCAAAAAAGCACCATTGCTGCTGCTTTTGAGATAGATACATCTTTTACTTTGTCAGTAAAGGGAAAATTGTCTTATTTGAAAAATGTTGCCTTGCTGTAGGGTGAGATAAGCACCTCTGGTGGATATTGTGTTGAGTTTTCAGCCCACAGACAGGGAATAAACATGATGAGCTTTGAGACATGCAGAATCATAATTAGAAACTTGAATGCTGCTTCTGCATTTCTGGCTAGAAAGAACATTTTCTATGTCCTGAGGAAAAGACCAATATAGTATGTAAAGAATTTTGTCAGATATATCCTTAGATGCTCATAAAACTATCCAGAAAGAGAATAAAACTTTTTTGTGCTCTTACCAATGTTGTAAGGCAAATGGGGATTTGTAGGAAGGTGGTAGAAGAGATTGAACATGAATGAGGATCAGTACAGAATAAGATCCTAGGAAGGAGAGGAGGGGGACAGGAGTGCAGCAAAACAGGAAGGTAACTGTTTCCAGAGGTGGGGTCGTGAAAAAGATCCTAGTGGTTTATAAAGCAAATTAGTGGCTTGGTGGTTAAGTAGTGCAAATCGTAAAACAAGTTAGTGTTTTATTTATGTAAGTAGATTAGAACAGTTGAGAATAGTATGGCCTTGGAGAGGAAAACTAATAGAAAAATATGTATGTGTTTATTTTTTAAGAGTGGGTAAGAGTGTCTTAATGCAGGAGGATGCCCCTACAACCTAAGGGTTTTGAAGCTTTTCTGTAGGCAACAAGGCTGACTTGTGAGACACTGACAGAGTTTAAGAATTTAAAGGTTATGAAGTGGGTGTGCCCTCCAGAGACTGAAGCTTCAGTGTAGGAATCTGAGACAGAAGCAGATCAGGGTGAAGGCACCAGTTACTGGAGCACTGTGCCTGTCTGCAAGTGCTCTAGTATCATGTATGGTGATCTGGGGGATGAGAAATTATGAAACACCATATAGCAGTTTTCTGTGAAAGATGATGTAGGGAGGAATTTCAAGTGGAAGTTGCTGCCATGTTTAGAGTAGCATCTGATTTTGAGAAAGTTCTGCTTTTCTTAGTTTGTGTTCAGTTTAATAGTTAAAAGCTGCTTTGCTTTTCTCCTTATCCTTCATTTGTTTTGCTGCTTCACCCCTGTAGAAGAGCCCTTTTTGTAAAGAAGATAAACATACTAAAGCTGCCTAACCCTAGATCCTTGTCAACACTCCTTACTGGTGATCATCCCTTCCTGATGAGATCTGTATGTTACTGTAAGTGTGGAATGAAGTTGTATTATAGTGGGTGAGCGACTTCTAGTGCTGCCTTTATTCTGGACCACTGGCATCCTGGAGACTTAAACTCTAGAAGACTTAGCTGATGCTGCAGAGGCCTTCAGAAATGTGCTGGTGTGTCATACAAAACTCACAGGTATTGATGTATCTCTGTCATGGAGGAGAGAAATGTGGATTTCTAACAGTTTCTTTGTGGCCTTTCCTCTTGCAACTTCAGAGCAGCTATCTTTGAAACTCGGAGCCCTTGGGATGCCCCTACTCTGTAACCTGTCTCCAGCAGTTCAAGTTTTGGGCCTGTTGGTGTGCTTTTTAAAAGGACTCATACTGTATGAGTTGTGCTGAGCCATGCTTTGTGCTGCAGCACATCCTCTTTTGCACAGGCAAAGTATGTAAAGTATCTGTAATGCTCTGTATTATCCTAAAGCTAGTACTTCCCTTCTGTCACTGGTTTTGCTTTCCCTAGCAAAAGTAACAGTTGAATGTGCCTGGAGAACAACCTTCAGGTTTTATTGTAATCATTTTCTTTGGTGTAAATGACTTAGGTTGTAGGATACTAATAAAAGGTAAAAGCTTTATAATTTGCCTGTTTGGGTTCAGCTGTCACTTTTCCCTCAAATGAGGAAATTACAAATTTTTCATATGTAAGCTGAAAAATTTGAATATAATCACAAGCTGCAATGAATATACCTTTAAGAGCAAGTCTTAGTGAAACCCATGAGGCTGGCAGGTTTGTTTTTTTTTACACTTTTATTGTTTTAGTCCTCCACTTCTTTGCCTTTCCCAGCAAACTAGTCTTGCTGCAAATGTTACTGTCATTAGCCCAGAGCAGTGTTGACCTTAGAGCCTTCTTACTTTGAATCTCTTTATTTGCATTTACTTCTCAAATATTTAAATGTTTCCTTCAAGTTCACAGTTCGTGCTTTGATGGTGACTGTTTCCTCCATGGCATTTAGTAAGCTGGGCTCCACTTTTGGAGCAGTTCAGGGGAGGTATACAGTGCTGGGAGAGCTGAGCTGCCTGGTACAGGATGCTGGTAAGTGTTTGTCCCTTGAGCAGTAGTGAAATGCATAGGAGCATGTCACAAGACTGGCAGGCAGGCCCTGTTAGCACACTTGTGCTGTGTGGAAGAGGAGGTGTGTGCAGTGGCTGTCTGCTGCTGTAAGGCCATGCCTCTGCTGTGCAAACACACTGCAAGTGCAGTGTGGGGGCTGTGCTGGAAGAGGTTAGCTCCTGTGAGAAGTTCTGCCTCCTCTTAGAACTCTGGAGAGCTTGCCATGCCTCCAGGGCTGGAGCACCTTTCCAGATAACTGGATTTTTTGTTTTTTGGTTTTTGGTTTTTTTTGTTGTTTTTTTTTTTTTTTTTTGGCGTGGGGGGGGTTTATTTGTTTGGTTGTTTTATATTTTTCCTGTCAGTATTGCCTTGGTCATGTTTGGTCCCACTTTAGCCAAGTCTTTCCAGTCATGAGCTGATCCTATGTATAAGTTGAGTCCTTGGGCAGGCAGTGGTATGATTGCATGGAGGAAAAGACCATTGCAGCCTGTCATCTGGGACACAGGTAGGGCCAGTTTAGCATCCTTGATTCTTGCTGTTAGGAAAACAGAGATTGGTATAAGCTGCTAACTAGGGATTTTGTGAAGAGATACGTCCTCTGACTACAGTCAAGGTAAGCAAATTCATAGCTATTTTACTACATACCTCTGGCCAGTTGTCTGAGGCAGGTCAGGAGTATTTCATGCTTGGCTGCATTGGCTGCCATGGAGGGATTTGAGAGGATGAAAATTAATGTCTGTTCTACATCCTCTGACAGCAGGAAGGTATCTTATCATTAAGTCTGTTTCCATCCACTCCACTCTTGACTTAATTAGTTGCTTCAGATGGAGGAAATTTTTCTCCTGACTTTTGTTAGTAGCACCAAGGGAGGATGCCTGCAGAATATGAGCTTTTGTTGTTTTATTTCTGAAAAGCTGCCACTTTGAAACCCGGGATTTCAAAGCTGCTTGCCAGCATGCACTGTGCACAAAGGAAACCAAACACATCTCTTTCCAGAGTGGTCTGTCACCTTTCTTCTTTCTGTGGCAGTAGAGGCTGGCCTCCTCATTAATTCGGATATTTCTCTATAGGTAAGAGTTAAAATACCTGAGCAGGAGTGGGATTAGGGGCTCTTACATATTATTTCATAGACTCATAGGATATGCTGAGTTGGAAGGGATTCATCAGGAGTATTAAGTCCAACTCCTGGCCCTGTGCAGAATACCCCAGTAATCACACCATGTGCCTGAGAGCATTGTCCAAATACTTCTTGAACTCTGTCAGGATGGTGCTGTGACCACTTCCCTGGGGAGCCTGTTCCAGTGCCCAGCCACCCTCTTGAAACACTTTTCCCTGACACCCAACCTAAACCTCCCCTGACACAACTTCATGTCATTTTCTTAAGTCCTGTCACTGGTTACAAGAGTGAAAAGATTGGTGCCTGCACCTCCATTTCCCCTCGTGAGGATGCTGAAGAGCACAATGAGGTCTCCCCTCTGTCTCCTGCAGGCTGAGCAGACCAAGTGACCTCAGGTGGCTTCCCCTCCAGACCCTTCCCTATCCTCATGGCCCTACTTTGGATGCTGTCTAACAGCTTAATACCTTTTTTATACTGTGGTGCCTAAAACTGCACACAGAACTCCAGGTGAGGCCACAGCAGTGCAGAGCAGAACAATCACCTGTTTTGTCCAGCTTTGTCTATAGGGCTAGGGTAGCTTTACCCACTGTCATAGTGAAGTGGAAATTGCTGTAAATGCAGCAGTATTTGTGAATGGCAAATGTTTCAGTGTGCAGTTTGCTTTTCCAGTTAACCTGTATTCCACTTGGTGTGAAACTTAGCTTGATTTACTTCTCAGGCATTGTGGTGATGATCACTTTTTTCTTATAGTGGGAGATGGTAGGAAATGGTAAGTTACAGGAACCACTTTTGCAGTAAATCCTGTAGTACTTACTACAGAATCATCACTTGAAGTTGGTTTTCCCTGACTGGTATCAGAGATTACAAACACTGAATTGAAAACAAAACTAGAAAGCCCTCTAGTAACCATCTGTCAAATTGTTAATTATCATGTGATGGCAAGATGAGACTTGTGGTGCCTGGTGTGGTCTCCAATCTCATCATAGCAAATAGTTCCAGTTGCTTTTGCTGGGGAAGTTCACTGTTCTCTGTTCCTTTGGAGTAGCTTTCTCCATGGGAGGAATTTCTTCCCAGGGCTGAGCTGGCTCCCTGGGTGGAAGGATAGATGTGTTTATGTTAATTAGTTTCTTTGAGCCGAGCTCCCCTGCACTGGTGTGTGCTGTGTGCAGTTTAATGCCAGCTGTAATGGTTTTTACGGTTGTGCAGTGGTTCAGCAGTAGCGAGGGAGCCGTCGGGGACCTTTTGCTTTGTCTTGTTTCAAGTCCTTGCCGGAGCCCATCGTTGTCCTGGTGTGTGCTCAGGGATCGCAGGCTGCAGCACACGGCTGCTGCGCCCCTGGCCTGCACACAGCCATTCATCAGCTTCATCTTTGTGCCCCTGCTCCTCGGGAGGGTCGGATGGCAGCTGCAGCTCCTGTCAGGCACGATGCCGGCCAGGGAGCTCTGGGGACGAGAGTCACAAAAGGCTGCCTTTAAATCGTCTGTGTAAGGGCACAGCAGAGGCTCTGTCACTCAGTCCCCATGCTTGTCTTCTGGTGCTATGGTTGTAATGACATTAGCATTTCAAAAAGGGGATTACCACAACCCCTGGGTTCTGAGGGGAGAGCATTTTGCCTCTTGCTTGAAAAGCTGCTTTCTGGTTGCCTCTGTCAATTTTCCCCTCCTCCCTCCCCCATAGATTCTGAAGGGTTGATGGAGGTGTACATGCCACATTAAAAGTGGGTTCCTGTTGTTGTAAGGAAGCTGGTTGTTTATTGGCTTAAATGTGGGCTGGCAGATACAAAGTTGTTTCTGATTATTGATTTGGAGTGACTGCCTAAGAATTTCCTGATGGGAAAGTTCAAGGGTCTGTGTCGTGATCATAGCTGTATGGAGAGAACTATCCTGTAGTCATGCTTACAGGAAGTTGCTTTATACTAGTTTGTCTTGTGTATTTCAACCAAAGGAAACGGGCAGCACATGCGTCCTATTCATTGTCTGCCTTCCACTCATCTTGTAGTATGAAAAAGCCCTCTCTGTGCCCAGGCACAGGATTTCAGGGTGGTTCCTTTGGAATTTTATAAGGTCTTGTTTAGCAACAAAAATTATTTTGTGAAACTTAACTCCTGACTCTTGCAATTCTGTTGCATTACCCTCATCTCTGATAAATATTCAGTTGATCATTTTTCACTAAGTTCACTTTCCCTTTATGATGCTACTTGTGCTGGAAACTTGCTCCAAATATGCTGGACTCTGGTGGAAAATCCATGTGGTTGCTACTTCCTCTCCAGTTCCATTATCTATAGAAATGTCAGGTCAGACAGATTGGTTGACTGGTCCCTGGAAAAGAGAACAAAGGGAATTGCCTTCTTTGCCTGCCAGAGTGAGGCAGGGCTTTTTTGTACAACCTCTCCAAATGTGTGAGCCTTAAAATGATTAGTGTCCAAAACAGAAACTCCTTACCCTGACTGAGCACAGTTGGAGGGTGTGCAGCAAGAAATGCTGATGTTTGCCTGGACCCTTGTCTGGAGCAGTACTGCTAGTGCTGTGTGTGTTGGACTGTTGAATAGTTAGGGAAAGGTGTGTATTGAAGAGACATCATTATATATGTAGGCTGAAGTGTTCACAGGCCTTAGTGTTTGTGTGTGCCCATAAGGACTTGTCTTGCATGTTGACATAGGATGTAGCTCACCAAGCGGCTGTGTGAAGCAGTGCTGCTGTGTCCTGAGTGCTCCTTGCTCCGGGTGCTGCTGGGATGACTCCTGGCTCCTGCACAGCTGTGGCTCTTCCTGAGGGGGATGGCAGGCCTCAGCCTAGATAAGCTGTCCCTCTGGGCACCAGGGACGAGCAGTAGTTTCCTCTGTGAACACACTACAGGATATTTGGTGTGCTGAGAAAAGCAGGCATTTACCTTATCTGTGTGAAAACAGGAAATGTGAAAGGCCTTCCAGTAGTGTGGTGGCTGCTGACAATGTGTGTGCTCATTCAGAGTATTTCAGTTCTCTGTATTTCAAACACACCTCCAGGTGTGTTCTAATCTGCTTATTTCCATGGAGGGTGCTTCTGTCTATAAACTTCAACACAGATGGAGTTTCTTAAGCATTAGATGTTCAACTGAACCTGCAGTGAGGAAAGGTGGAGCTTTTGGGTGCCCTGTGCTGGAGAAAAAGCTTAGTTCAGCTTAGTTCCTGTGCATCTACATGGTCTTGTGGGGTGTGAGTTTCTGCATCCTCTTTTCAAAACTCTTTTCTGGTATTGATGATAGAAATAAAATATTCTGTAGCATAGTGGGAGCAGTCTGCAAAAAAAAGTAAAACTGTAGATCTGAATATTGTGAACTAAAAACCTGAGAACTAAAGAATGCAAGAAGCAGCAAACATCCTTGTTTCTGAGAGGCTGAGGAAGTTTTATGTTTACTGTGGGAAAAACCCTCTTATTCTTTTCAGTTTCAGGGCAGTTACTGTTTTAAGGCTTGCAGAAGAAAGATAAGGACAGCAAAAACCAGAATGAATAAGCACTGGTCATAATATTTTGTGAGTTAAGAGCATTTATAATTATTATGGAGTAAGAGGAGGGGAAAAAGCATGAAGGAGAAAGTAGTTTTATTTCCCTTGCTCCCTGTTTGGATTAATGAATTTAATTACTTGGAAATAGCTAGTAGCAAACTTGTGGCTTTTTTCAAACATGCTTCTTACAAGACTGCAAATTTTAAAAGAAGAGGCAATTCAGTAAAAATAATTGAAGACATAGGACCTTAACCACTGTATCCCTCATTGCAAGTGCTGTGTGTCAGATGTTGAGAACTGAATTAATTTGCCTCTGATTTATTGAGAGGGGAGAAACCAGGGCAGTATACAATGCAATTCCAAATGCAGGGAAACAAGTGAGACTCATTTTCAAATAGATCCTTGTAATAATAAAGTTGTTCTTTCTTTTGTTCCTGTCAGCAAAAAATAGAGACAAATATGGAAAGGAAATGGCTATATGAAGTAATGGGATTCCTTGTACCAAGCAGCAAGAGTGCATGAGGTGGGAGAAAGGAGATGGGGCAGAGTGCCAGGAAATGGTCTTAGTACAATAAATAAAGCATGTGTCAGAAATTTCTCACTTCTTGATGGTATAGTTTAGATTCCACTAAATTGTTTGTTCTTTTGTCAGCTTGAACAGGTCTTTATAAAGTGATATGGCAGCTAAGCAAGTAAATAGCAAAGAAAAACAGTATTGCATCTTCTTTAAATTAGGCAGATACCTGGTGGGATGGCTCTGATATCAGGTACATAACCATCAAATGAAATTTTCCAAAGTGCTCGTGTCCCACTGGTAATCAGTTGGGAGAGATTGTCTCAAATCATGAAAAGTGTGTTTAACAATCTGAAAGTCATTTAGTATTCTGCTGCTTAAATTTGCAGGCAATATATTACTGAAGGAGAGCTGCAAAATTCCCATGACAACTGACTAACATGAGATTACTCTAACAGAGCAGCTGAGTAACATTTGGAAATCCATGAACAGATGCTGAAACTGGCTTTCTTCAAAGGTTGCTTGACCATAAGCAGACTAAGGAAGCATTTGAAAGAAGGTTTGAATCCATTTCCTTAAACAATTTTCAGTGATGGCAGTCTGTTCTGAGTTGTTTCAGGAAGGCAGTGTAGTACTGTATACCTTTTCCTCTTGTTGTCTGTGTATCCCCAGACAATACTATCTGCACCTATTGCAAAACCATGCTTGCTGTTCCCCTCAGCCACTGCAGCCCTGGAGATCTCCTTTACTGCAGTATGGCCCTGTCTGTGCAGGCATTTTGCACTTCTAGGCAGAAACTTGCTTTGGTCTTGTTACTCAAGAGGCTTTCCATGGTAAATTCCCATTGCCATGAACCTTGTTTTTGCCCACTGTTACTGAGGAGAGCAACTCACTTGATTTCTATTTGCAGCCATATGATCTGCTCTCAGAATGGACTCTTATGGAAAAAACTACTTTTCTAGGAGTTTTTTGCAGAGTCTAGACTGGAAATCTGTTGCCAGTAGATGTGCTGGATGGGATTAGAAGTTTCCAAGCAGTGGTCTTTAGAACACATAACATTAGCCCACGTAGTTTTGCCTGCAACATGATGACAGCTTCTTACTTTCAAACTAGTCTAATTGAGATAAAATAAAGCTTTGAATGTTTCTTTGCTTTTCAGTGCAAGCAGTTTCTGTAATTGGCAGAGGTATGTGGTCACAAACTGCCTCTGTAACAGAGGAATGTTCTTGTTTGGAGTGTGTTCTCCACACTGGGGTGACTTTCATTGTTATGAGGAGTTTAAAAAGACCAGTAAGGTAACTTCAAAAAGCACAGAATAAGAGGAAAACACAGGTGCAGTTGGAACTAGGCCTGGTAGTGTGGTTGTTTCAGGGTAGTCTTGTTGTTGCTTTACCAGAGCAGCAGAAGAGATACTGTGTTTTGGTTTGTGTTTACGCTGTGAGCTAAAGAGTAAATGTCAGCTGTCTGGTTGTCTCTTCTCCCCTGAGAATGAGTGACAGTGACAGCTTTGATGTGCAATAACTAGGTTGCTGTGATTTGTGTTTAGGGTTTTAAGTTTGAATGCTTGTGGGGGCAGGGCTATGAAAGTAGAACATGCATTTGATATAAGCAGATACCTCCACCCTACTTTCTGATAAAGCCAGACAGACTGGGAGGAAAAATGAGGGAGAAAAAGGTCCAGTATCATAATCCAGGACTTTTCCCAGTGCCTGGGAGACTTCTGCTTTCTTTGTCCCCAGGCAAGAGACAGGGGGGAAAAAAGAAAATGCATTGAGAAGTCAGTCCATCATTTGAGGAAGAATTTAGTTTTCCAGACATTAAATACTCTATTTCTTAGGAAAACGCTTCAACTTCTGGTGGGAGTTGACATGGTGTAATCGTTTTTAGCCACAAAGTAGCCTTTACACAATTGCAGCATTAGGTTAAGAACTGAGAATCTATTTTGAGGATTGTTGCTGGGTGACTATGAGAGAATGAAAATGTATATCTTGACAATGCTAATTCTTGAATGTGTATCTTAGAAGGAGTGACTTGGAAATGCCTGGATCCTCGGTAAAAAGATTTATGTAATCCAGAGGTTTTGGTAAAGGGCATTTCCTACATTGGTACTAATATATGCCTTGTGAGATTTTAGAAGACCTTTATGTGCATGCATGGAAGGAAGGTGGTATTAGCTGGAGGATGTGTTTTCAAACTCTAGTTGAGTGTTCCAATCAGTAAGTAGTGATTTGATAGGACACAAGAATTCATAAGTTTAATGGGACTATTAAGTATTTCATTAATACCCTAATAAAAGATACAGATTATTTATAAGGAAGTCCATTTGGGTGGTAGATACTTTTAACACTTCTCCCTTCTTTCCCAAACTTGAGTGACTTTCAGCAGAGGCTAAGCTCTCTCTTGAACATTGTCATCTGCTCTTGATGTCAGCTGCCAGAATGTAGCTGTTTTTGTGAGTAGCATCCTCAATACTAAGAGTGGCTAAAGTAAAGTAGCTTTTTCTAAAGAAGTTAATAGAAAAGGCAGAGGTGGACAAGGGGCAGAATAAAGGATGGTGCTTCAGGCTATCTAACATGATGGGTGCTGTGAAATTGAGCACAGCAGTCTTTGGACAGTCTTTGACTGTAATTGGCAAGAGGAAGAAAGTTCTGACAATGTCTGTGGGATCTATCTGGTAAGAAAGAGTAACTCCTTTGTGCTGAGCAAATTGTATGGAGGTGGAGGAGATTGGAAGAAAGGAAAATTACCAGAAGTTTGGAAAAAGGGGCTGTGGCATTTTTATACTGCCTTTTGTCCTGGTAGCTCCCTGCTGAACATGCTTCTGCAGTGCTGCCTGTTACCTTACTACTGAGACAGTGGGTTTTATCTTATTTCTTTACCCTAAAAACTTCAAATATAATTTCCCCAGTCTATGGAGGAGATGGGGAAACAAATGAACAAACCCAGGAGAGGTCTGGATAAAGGAGTTCTGTCTTTAGTATCAGAATGACTTTGTAATACCTGCTGATGGTCTGTTAGGCTTCCTAGATGGTACGTGTTAAAAACCCCATGTGTTCCTAGCAAACTTGGCCCAAGTGCTCAGGTTTGGGTTTGGAGCTCTCAGATTTCTGTTTACATTGTTTGGCTGTAATACTTATTCTTCCTGATTAAATGCATGTGCTGTTCTGTGAAATCTTCTATACTGGTATGAAAAATAAATCAGTTACAGAACAGTGATTGATTTAGTAAATGGAATCCTGTTTTTTCTCTGGAACTGTATTTTATAGTCTGGACGTTAATTTATCAGCATCAAATAACTTCCCTCCATGCTGTTTTTCCCACTAGTTTTCAGACCTAAGATGTTATTTAAGCATTCTCAAGGAGTCTGCATATGTAGTTGGAGGAGTTCCCAAGTGTCTCTCTCTCTGGGGGACAGTGTTTTTGCTATTTTTAGCATGATTTCTTCAAATCTCCCATTTCCTTTGTGCGAGAAACTTTATTAATTGTAAAGAGATTGAACTGTATAGTAAATGGATCTCAAATTTGGATGGGAAGCTTTCACTACCAAGAAACTTACCAGCACTGGGCATTTTTGCCAAACCCTCTGGTAGACTGAGTTACTGTGAACATCTGCAGAGTCATTAGAGTGTAGCCTCACACAAGTTCTACAGCTCAGAAACAGTTGTAGGGTTGCTATCTGTGCAGTGTTTATTTTCACTGTGTCTGGGGTCTTGTCTGCTGGTGAACTTCATCTGGCCATAACTCTTGGTGGTTTTCTGCCTCTCTACTGAATTACAGATGTGATGAGAGAAATGACATCTGCTGCAGGGAGAAAGAGAAAAAACTGCATTAACTGGTGAATATATAAATGAGGAAGAAAGACTTAGTTCAGGAATGTTAAATTAGCATGGGAGCTGTTCATATGTAGACCTGGTGACTGAGAGTGGTCTGAAGTCAGTCCTACGCAGACTGCACATCTGGCCTAAACTTCAGCTTCCTTTCTGGAAGGGTGCCAGGCTCCTGAGGGCCCGTGCCTTGTCTGCCAGCCTTGTGTGGGTGTCTGGTGCCTCTCAACTGAGCCCTCTCTTTGGGGAGTCCTGTGCACAAAAGGCTTTCTTCAGCTCTGTGGAAAAAAGGAAAAAAGGCTTGGGAAGGTGCATGAGGAGATGGGTTGCTATATGGATATAAATGGAGAGATCTTGTGTTTTTCTTGAAAGTGTGAGGTGACCTGCTTGTGAGCTGCATCCTCATGGGAGTGGGGCTTGCTGAGTCAGTGCCCAGCCCCTGGATGTGTCTGATGCCAGGGCTGAGTTGCAGAAGTCTGGTGAGGACTGGGAAGGTGTAAGGCAGGTTCAGTGACTGGTTCTGTAGAGGGAGTGAGCATCACCTCTGTCCTCCTTTCTTGTGGGTTTGGGATTTTTTTTTTGCTAGGTTGAGGGGGTATTAGATGGGAGCACCTGATACCGGGAAAGAGCTGGGATTTGGATACTTGCTTCCCACCACGTATGTTCATGTGATGGAGGCAGATCTGGGTCCAGCTGTGTGAGGGTGAGGACTCCAGGGTGTTCTCAGCATTCCTCTGAGCTCAGGCCCCAGCTCTGAGGAAGCTGGGAACGCTCATGAATTTTTCTCTTTTGTGCTCAGCAGAGCACTTCCTGTGGCATTCAGGCATGCTGCAACAGCTTCCTCTACTGCGGTCTTCCCTGAGGAGCATCTGAGACATGCTTTGCTTTTCTGTGCAGGAGCTTGAAACTGCTTTGTTCTTGCATGATTTGGGAAAGATTATGTTGTTTTTAGCTGACAGGCTGTAACTTCTCCCACTGTCTTGGTTGCTCTTGCTGTTTCCCTTCCAAAGCCTGAGTCAGGCTGTGGCTGTGAAATCTGTCTGCTCGATCAGTGTCTGTGCATACATATATGCTGTGTTGACTTAGGTAGTGGAACAGATTTTATGCTCTAGGGAATCATGAACCTATAAATAAATCCTTTAAGTAATTTTTTTCTTTTTAATAATCTGGCTCTCCCACCTCATCCTCTTTTTTCAGAGGATCACAGAATTAAGCTATTATAATGACATCTTGCAGTGTAAGATCAGCATTTCATTCTGATAGGTCTCTCTGTGATAAGGTGATTTTGCTGCTCTTGAAATCAAGTTTGAAATGTTGTCCTGCTGGATTTGACAATTTAGACAGAAAGGAGCAAGTAGCAATGTAGTGGCTATTATTATGTGCAAAAATTCTCCTTGCAGTTAAATGCTTAAAAAAAACCCCAAATCCTACAACTTAAAGTACCCAAACCAAAGAAAAACAAAACACACCTTGCAAACCCCAACTAACCACAGTGTCTCTTTTATGGAGCTAGGTAGTTGAAACAGGAGTTAGAACCATTTTCTGATGTGAGGGAATGCTGGAGCTGAGCAAGAATTTTCTCATGCCTGTTTGGTGGAAGATAGCTGTGTGAGGAGGAACAGTAAGATTTTAGAAAGGAGCAGAAAAAAGTAAGAAGCTCAGGAGGGACTTGAAATTTCTCCAACTTGATGCTGTAAATGCTGTCTGGAATTACATAGGACAACAAACAAAATGGTCTCATGTTGTTTTGATTCTTGTGGTAGTCAAGGAAACAGGGTTTGGAACAGCATCTGAAAATCAGCCGAATTGTCTGGAAGAACCTGGCCTGCAACAGTCTCTCCTTTTCAATAAGGTACTGCCCTAGACATCAAGATCTGGCTGGCAGGAAATTGTAAGAGTATCAATCAGACTTGGCCTGTTGAAGTCAAGAATGAGCCAGGTAAAATGCAGTCACTGAGGTGTGATTCTTGGTGCTTTATGGAACCAAAATTCAATGGAGCATTTTGACACTGTTGTTATCTTGTTGAATATACATTGCCCCGAGAAATAGTCCTGCTGGTTTAGGAAGAACTGCTCTGACAGGACTAGTGATGCTGTACAGATAAGATATAGCTGAAGGAAGCCACTTGAGAATGCTGAGCAAATAAGTGCCTCAGAACAATAAATGAAACTTAATGAAATGTCACAAATAGTATTGAGAAAACCCTGCTGGCATGCAAGAAGCAGAAGAGAGGGTAGGACTGCAAGATCTAATGGAAAGTGTCCCTGCCCATCGCAGGGGGTTTGGAACTAGGCTATCTTCAGGGTCCCTTTCAACCCAAGCCTTCCTATGAAAAGCAACCCCATAATAAAGGATTGGGAGAATCTTTGTTTTGTGGCTTTAACTTGGCATAATTGTTGCAGAACAAAGAACCTCTCTAGGTTACCAGGGAATATAAACAAGAAACAAAGAATATATACAGTCTTGTATTTCTTATTGCTTAAAAGCAGTGAGTTACAGAGAAACAAGATTGAAGTTTAGTAGTCCTTGAGGAGACCTGATTTATTTGCTGAATATTTTTTTTGAAAATGGTTATACTGTAGGGTTTGGGGTTGTGCGTTTTATTATTTCTTTTTATGTCAAATGGACGGAATGGGATTTCATCTTTTCCTACTTTCTTATCAGGCATCAAGGACTGCACATGAGTTCTGTTTTGGCAGTTGCTACTTCTGACCTTTTTTGTATTGTTATTACATGCATTTTCAGCTGGATATTTGGCCGTGCCTGTGCTTTGATTCCAGTGGCTATAGTGAAAGTGTCAAAGGACAAATAGTTTTACAAAGGGTGAGAACTTCTTTTACTCATCTTCTCTGAACGCTTTTCTTGCCAGCTGTGGAAGGAGCTTGTTTTTTGAGCAGTTTCCCAATCCTGGCTTGTTTCAGTTCAGTTATGTTTACCCTGTGGGTGTTTGAGATGAGAAGCTACAAAGTCAGAAAGGAAGAATTCACGTTTGCAGCTAGGTATGTTTTTGACAATTGCTATTTCATATCCATTGATTTGCTTAGAGCTGTTGGTAGGGACTGGGAAAATGGAGACGAAAAAACAAACACTTTTAGATAAGTACATCTGTATAGCAAGGCAGTCTTCTCAAAGAAGGTGGCTGATAATTGAATTTTCTATACACTGCACTTTTATGCATAATACTAAGTTGCCATTTTTTTTCCATGTACCATTTGATCTCCAGCAGATTCTGAGTCGGTGGAATGTGTGGGACTTTGCCTGTTCTGCCAGAGCTGATCATGTTTTCTGTGACTGGTAAATCAAAGTAGCAGCAGCATCCCACCAGACCTTGATGCCTTCTGCTAGTCATGCTTCAGTCACAAAGCAAGCTGAAACTGGTAGCTTTGCTGGATTTCCTCCCTTCTTGCCAAAAAAAAAGCTTTCTAATTACTTGTATTGTCAGTAAACAGAGATTACATACTGAGTAGGTGTAAAGTTACAGTGCAGGTTATACAGGGTCTGACACCACCTTTCCTGCTATCACCTCCCTAGCTCTTAAATTGGCCCAGCACTGCTCAAGTGTTGAGCAGTTTAGATAGGTGTGTCACAGCTAGCTCATCTCAGTAGAAGAAACTTCTTACTTTTCTTTGAAGATTGAGTTCTTCAGCTTCAATCTATCTTAGAGGTTTTGACTTATTAGAGCTTGGATTGAGTCTGTATCAGCTGATCCATTCAAGAAAGTGAAGCTCAGACTGACTGAATTTGGCGTAGTGGGAGTCTGTAGGACTGGAATCTCTGGGAAAGATGTGTTTGCCACGTGCAGTACTTCTGTATAGTCTGACATGGCTCCCACTTTGAACAGGATGACTTGAGGAGTGTTCAGGTGGGCCCGGGGTTTTTCTTTTTTCTATTGTGCTGGACTCTAGAGAAGTTGTTTGTGGTGATAATCTTCTCTAAAGCTGGTAAGAAAGATGACTTAATACTTACAGGCTAAACTAACCACATCTAGAGTGAAAATACGACTGTGCTTAAGAGAGGCTTTCCAGCAAGATGAGGATAATAAGTCTTTGCAGTTCTGCCCAGTCAGTGGTAAATTATCTGAGCGCTTGATTTGACAAGTCCCGTGACGCAGATGAGTCATTTTTAAAGGATAAGCAGATCTGCCCAGATATTAGATTCTGTTATGCTCAGTGGTCCTGAGCAGAGCCAAAAGCCAGAAGAGAAATTGCATGGCAGAATGAATTAGTACTCTCGTGTGTGTTGCTGTCTCAGACTGGAGTTTCAGGATTGCTGTCCTTACCCATCTTTCCCTAGCAAATCTGTCACTAGATGAATTGCAGAGGAAAACTTCAGTAAACCAGGACTCTGAGCTTCCCAGTTTGTGGAACAACATTTAGGGCACAGCGCTCTCCTGTGCACAAGCTATTACTACATCAGCCTTGGCCAAACTTCCAAATCAGTACATTTTGGGTAGGCTGAGTCAGAGGCAACAGCTGCTGCTGCTGAGAGGATGAGAAATGAATTAGTTGCAGAAGGTTCATGAGTGAACGAAGGAGGCCTTCCAGGGCAGAGCTTTCAAGTGACTTGGCTAACGCATCCAAACTCAAAAATTATTACTTCAGAGATTCCCATGTCCCCTTGGACTTTAGGACTGCCTCATGAGCAGACTTCTGACTGCACAATGATCTTTAAGTCTCAGAGTAAACTGTAGCAGAGCTGGGGTTAGAAGGAGAGCATGAACTGACCTCTAGGGTAAGGGGAAGCCAGTTGTGGTGGTTGATGGTGGCTGCCTGAGTTTCCACCTCATGGTGGATGGGGAGCCATGGACTCCTGCTGCTGTTGGTGCTACCAGCCAAGTGATACGTGTCATCCTGAGCTTGAGTGGCCATGCTGGAGTCCACAATAGGGACGTATTTTGGGAAACTTTCATAGCAAGAACTTCTAAGGCCTTATATAAAGGAACCTGATTGCTGTTCCAGGCTGAACTTTCAGGAGTGGAAGTTTGTATTCATATGGAAATCCACAAGCAAGTTAAGTTTCCTGAGGCACTGCTAAATTGAAGGCCTTGTGTCACTTGCTGGTGGAGACAAGTTTTGCTCTGCTGTGTCTTTAAGGTATGTTTCCCTGGTGTCCTCACCTAGTGTTGATAGAGGGACTGTATTCATTTCAGTCAGGTCTTCACAGACCAGTCACCTGTGTCCTATCAAAACCTGGTGTCCTAAATCAGCATGAATATCATGTTCTCCTGAACAGCATAGTTATGCTTTTTCCTATGCCGTCTCATTGTTCTTGCTGAAGCGTGATATGTTTTCCATTGCACAAAAGCCCCATAGTGTGTGTCAGATTTTTATCCTAAAAAAACCCCACTTTAGGGTATTGCTATATCCAAAATGAAAACCCACTTAGGAACAGACAAGAAAACAATGGGGGTATATGTGCAGGTTACCCCTGAACTGAGACCAGTTTTTAGTTTTGCAAGTTTTGAGAAACAGGTAAACAGGGACGAGATGACAAATGAAAGCTGTATGAAGTAAGTTCCTGCACAGCTGTTTCTTTTTGTAAGACCATCAAATTATTGTGATAATTCTTGCTATTTTTAAATAATATCCTCTTTCTTGCAATATAAAATAAAATTTAGAACTGGAAGAGCCCACTCTTATGAGCCTACAAGGCTTCTGGGCTTTGGGTTCAAAAGCAGAATCTAGAACCCTTTGATTATTCAAAATGTTGTTACAGCACTTGATAAATTTTCTTCTTGGAACATGTGAAAATAATTATAGGGTGGTTGGCAGAAGGCACAGAGAGGCTGGAAGCAGCTTTAGAAAACAAAAGCAAATGAAATGTGGCTACTTGGAAGGCTGCACTGTGCCCATGGGGAGAGCAGGTTTTTGTATTGAATTGGCTTTTTTTGCAACCACTGCACTGCTGACTTCAACTGCAGCCAAGATGCAAATTGTTTATACAGTCTTGGGACAGTATGGGATGTTGTAAAGTACTGGTCAGCTGCTCTTCATCATTACAGGACATAAGTAAGCTTTGTGACCTTCCACATACATCACCAGTAACTAATTTATTAATGTGTGTTTGCAGCAATAAGATTACTTTATCAGAAGATCTTAAAAGTACTTCTGCAGTTGTTCCTCCTCCTTATTAATGTTCTTCTGCAGTTTGCTTCCTCCTCCTTATTAGTGTTTCCGGAATAAATTTATCATCCTGGCTTTGTTTAGAAGCACCATGTTTTTGTCTTAGGATTTGGTGTTATCCTGATGTCCAGAATGCCTGGCACGGATGAGAGCCCTGTGCAAACATAACGCAGAGCCAACTCTGAAAAACTTGGCACTGTTAGTCTTGGAGCCTGTCAGGCTGAATCACTCAGGAAAGTATCTGAGGGGACCACATTACAGGTGGGCTTATTTCAGAGAAAATAATACAGTTGTCACAGTGAGTAGCATTCTTCCAGGGAGGCAGATGTGCTGCTGGAGTGCAGTTGTGTTTGAAATTTTCCTTTCACCGATGTGGTTTTTCTTAGATCTGGAATTTATGTCTTGGTTTTCCAACTGCCTAGCATACAGCAAAGTCTGTCCTGTTTTGGAGGGGGAAAGGAACTTGAAAGGTGTAATATTTTTCTGCCAAAGAATCAGTGACACTGGGAGTTCTTTAACTGAAGCAAGGCTTTCTAAGGGGCAGGGAGAAGTATGTTTTATATCCAGTCTGCAGCACTGTAGAAGCACCAGTGGCAACTTCATATAGCCTAAACATTTTGACTCTTGTAGAACATAAATATAATTTGCATTTTAGAATAAGCTTTGATGCTAATGGTTTTCTTTTTAGGAGATAGATAAACTACTGGTGGTAAAAAAAAAAAAAATCATATTTCTAATGGAAAGACAGACAAGACCCGTAATTAATGTTGCACTAGCAGGCTTCCTCCATGGTTGGCTAATCACAGCTGAGTGTTAATAAGCACAGAGTTTTTTTAAATACTGTTGTAACATGTTAATTAAGATAATTCCTCTCCATGTGTCTCTTGAGCTACCAGATGGCGACTGCATTGGTGGAAGGCTGCAATTAGAGTCTTTTCTTTCTTGCTTTTTCTTCCCCTGCCCTAAGGGGGAAAAAAATAAAGAAGGAAAAAGAAAAAAAAGTGCAGCTTTACTGTGTATGGGGTAGCTGTGAGGGGTGCCTGTTACTGTACACATTTTAAGTGCTTGTGTCTAATTATATAAATGCACAGCTATATGATTATATATACAAATCTCTTTGCTTTGGTTCTTCTCATTTACCCACATTATGACATTAAAATAAATAAGCCTCCTCTTCAGAGTATGCCCTTGCTGGGGAAACTGTAGTTTCCCTGTGAAGACTTCAGTCCTGCTCAGTTTGGTCCTCTGAAGATGAATCTTCTGCCTGTTCAGAATAAGCAGCATCTGGAGCCAGTAAAGACAGAGAGCTTATTTTTCAGTGGACTTTGGCCTCTGCTTAGTACACAGAACCCAAAAGAGGGTTATGTTTTGCAGTGTGTTTTTAGGAAGGCTTAAGATATTTTAGGGGCAGGGTCAGTGAGAAGTGTGTGCACTCACAGTGGAGGCCTTTTATTGAATTCTGACTCCTGTAAATTAAATATAAAGAGGTCCTTTAGCCTCAGCTGTTGTGACTAGGCCCCAGCAGCAGCTGCTGTATCAGGTTTGCCCCTTTGGGAATGACCCATCTGCTCATGTGCTAGAGAAAGCCAGACTGCTGAAAAGGAGAAGATTCAAAATCTGTTCTCCTGCTTCCAATCCCCATCTCCTCCCCAGAAATTACAGACCAGTGGAAAACCTGGGCATCTGGTAATTGGTGTTTTACGGAGTGAATCCTGTCTCCATCTAGAAACGCACCAAGCTGTCAACTGCTGCCAGCTGGCAGAGGATGGTTTCAGTCGGGGTCCCTTTTCACATGTTCTATCTGCAGCTACTGTGTTTGTGTAGTTAAAGCACACAGGTTAGTACACTGGTGGGCAGTAAACAAAACAACCCCATTAATACCTCCAGCGACCTGAAAGGGGAGCAAAGCATGCTTCACCTCCACCAGGGAAAAGGCTTGCTAATGGCTGCAGCACACATTTGTGTTGGAATTTCATTGTGTGGGCTAAGAAATGCTCTGAAGATGCTAGAAGAGGATAAAATCTCTAATATTATTCCCAGATCAGGTCATTGTGTTTCTTGGAGCCAGCCTGCCAAGAGAAACCAAGAGGCATGTGGCTCATTGTGTTCAGCACAAACCTGCTGTTACAAGCAGTGACGTTTGTCCCTGAAATACTTGATGAGCCATTTCCTAGCCTGGTATTAATCCAGGCTCTCTGCCTGGGAAGGACAATGCAGGAGCAGAGGGTGCATAGTGGGGAGCTGTGCTGAAAGCTTTTGAGTGCATCCAGGCAAGCATGGTTAGTTGGAAACCTGAAGGTATTTAACACTCAGAAATGGAACTGGCACTCTTGCTGGAAAATGTGGGTGGGGGTGACTGCTTTTCTATCTACCATAAAACACATCCCCTTGTCATTGCTTTCTCAACAGGAAGGAAGGTGTGGGTGGGGAACAGCAGTGCTGTTGATCAAAGCTTATCAAGGTGCTTTTTCTCTCCAGACCAACTGTGTTTCTTTCTTTGGTAAAAGATGGTGTTTGGTTGACATAGCTAGTCTAAAAGAGGTAAGAAATGGTAACAGACTTGCTTCCTACTAAAACTGAACTGCTGCTGAGGGAGGGGCTGCCAAATGTGGCTTCTGCTGTTTATAGGCTGGTTTGTGTGTACAAGGGAAGAGAGGAAAAACAAGGATGTTGCCTCTCTGAATTTCACACTGAAAGTGAAGCTGGCTAGTCATCTTCCTCCATCATCTTCCTCTCTGCAGAAAGCTCCTGGAGTCAAACACCAGTCCTGTCTCAGGCAGAAGAAAATCTTGTGTGACTGAAAGCCCGGGTTTAAGAAGAAAAATTCTTTGCTGAAAAAGAATCTTGTGGAATTCTTTTGTTCAGCAGCCACCCTGTTTTTCCCCTGTTCTCCCAGAGAATGACAGAGCAGGACATTTGATTTAGAGGAACATGCCGAGTAGCTGTAAGTTCTTTGAAAAAAAATAGGTGTCTATATTTTTTAAAATATTTTTTCTTCTCGAGGCAGAAAACCTCCTTTAGCCTAGACTCTGCAGAGCAGAGGGGATAAAGCTGTCAAAGAAAAGCAGCTAACTTGAACAGTGAATTTCCTGTCTGATAGTTCCAAAGGGTTTATAAAATAAGTGTTTGTAGTTGAAAATGGCACATATGCCAGTTACATGTGTGCCTTTAGTTTTGGGACTGCTTTTCATGGTTTTTTCTCTCCCTAGATGCATAGTGGAGTTTGAGTTCATCATATGCTAGGTAAGGATCTGTCCTACATTAGCAAATGTGGAAGTGTTTGAGACATGTCTTCTCTGGGAGGAAAAGCTACACTGAAAATCAAAGAAACCCCAGATGCCAACAAGCACACCAAAACAAAACCAAAAAAAGACCCAAACCAAACAAATTTAATTAAAGTTACTTGCAGTGTGTTCTGTTAGATGTAACCTGAGGCACTGGAGTCTGCAGCACTGGGAGGCTGATGTGTTCATGTGTTTGTGTTGTTGCTCAAGAAGCTGCTAAGTCAGCTCAGCCCTGTGGCTGACTGCCCTGCTGTGTGGCTAAGGACAGCACTGGTGCTGTTATCTGCTTGGATCACATTGATGCTTCTCTGAGTACTGGTGACAGAAGTTGGGAGTATATCCAAGAACTGGGCAATGGGAGGAGTAAATTCTTTTCTTATTGGCTTACTAAACAACCTGGAGATTAGGGGAGAGGTGGGGTGGCACTCTGCTGGCAAGAACTGGCAAGGAGAGACAAGTGTATCCTCTCCTATTAGCAGATATGGCCTGAGCTCTTGTTAGGAAGCAGCTAAATGCATTTGCTAAGGGCAAACCAACATTCAGTATCACCCCCGAGTGGGATCCATGGGCAGCACTCCTCTAGAATTGCCAGACCCTATAGAAGCTGAAGTGAGCATTCTTGCTGCTTGCTGGCTAGTACTTTTGCACTTAACCTTCTGACTGCATTAGGCTGTCACATTTTTATTGTGAAAAAGCATCGTGTAAAAAAAAAATTCATCGTGTATGAATTTGCATGCAAACAGCGATTAATAAAAACCCCACTCTTGCTGCAAGCCATTCAGAGCACTAACTGGAAAAGAACTGTGGATCTGGTTCTGTTGTTTTCATCGTGGTGTTAAACCTGGACCTCAGGTCTGAGATGCTGAAAATGCACAGCCTCTGCAGAAGGAGTGAATTAGTATCTCAGATCACCCATTTAGCTGTGGCATGACCCAGGTTGAAGGTGGGAGTAGAGAGGAGAGTTGGTTACTCCCCTGAAGCTGGGGGCTGTTTGGACTGTCCTTGGCAGAAATTAGTAATAGCTTTTGCAGCTCCCTCAGCTATATTGAGATGATGGGTGCTTTTCTAGATATGCTGGTTTTAAGGCTGGTATCAAGTCCTGTCTGAAAGAATGAAGGTGACAGTGTTTTGGAGAACTGGAGACTTGGACAGAGAAGTTCTTGCCGCTGGAATGTTCTGAAGCACAACTTTTAAGACAGTGAGCAGGAAATGACTGTGACCAGGAGAAAACCTTCCTGTGTGACAGGAGATATGAGAAGAGACGAAAAAGGTGTCAGACCTTGAGGCAAGCCCACCTTTTCTGAGCTATTCCACAGAAATCCTACTGTAGGGCAGTCAAAGTAGTGCAAGAAAGTTAGGATGAGACTTCAGGGGAAACAAAATGTAAGAAATGGCATGGCCTCTAGCACTGGGACAATTTAATTGGGTGCTTCTGTGTTCTGCTTCACAGAGATGTTTGCTCACCAGGTAAGACCTGCTGATATGAGACATCATGACAAGTTTAACCAGACTAGCCAGGGAATATTTATCTTGATTAGGAGGGTGGTTTTTGTTTGTAGGATGTTTTTCTTCTGTTAGTCTTGACACTCTCTGGTAAACGTTAGAGATGAAGAAAGAGGAGTACTGAGCTTAGCATCTTCCATTTCTAGTTTCTACATGACACAAGAATTGTGGCATGTCTGAAAGGCCAGGAGGTGTTAACAGTATCCAAGCAGGGCTCATGCTCAGGGCATCCAGCAGAGCAGTTGTAAACACGAATGGCTTCCAAAGTGCTTCAGCATAGACCTGTAAGGCTCCTCTGGCCCTGCTCTGAGGGTAGTCAAACCTGCTAGGGCACTTGTGTGGGCAGTGAGGGATTTACCTGAGGCTGAGTCCAGCTTCCTCTTGAAGTTGTTGGGATTTGGGCCTGACTCATGTAAAGAGCAACTTGATTTTGTCAAAACTGTTCCTGTCCTAGTTTTAGTGACCTCTGTGCCCTGCTGTGGAGAAGGAGGACTATTACTGGATGCTCAGTGCAAAACATCCTATTGTTAAGCAATGCTATATGCAATTGTCTGCCCACGTAAGGTGAGCAATACCATGGCTTGTTCTCTCTCTGTTACAAACTTAGTTATGCACTCTGGCAGATCATGATTAGATGAGGTTTTTTTATTTGCTTTCTTGGTTTGGGAGTTTTTTGCTTTTTTTGTTTGTTTGTGTTTTGTTTTGTTTTTTCTCATAAGAATGCATATTTTAAGGAGGATTGGGTTTCCATCTCTGTATAGTCAGACTGCCCAGTGAAATAGGTTAATGACTAAAAAACAGTTCAGATACTTGGTGCAGAAAAGAGGGATATAAGAACCCTCATAGTCCATGAATTTTACTGATTGAAAAAAACAATAAAGAGATGGTACCAAACAAATAAGACTATAGAGCGATCTTAGACTTCTGTGTGGTGTTGTGTCTGTGCAAGGAAGGTTAATACTGGGGAGCTTTTATAATTCTGTGACAATTACCCAGTCAGACTGAAGTATGATTTAATCTTTCTTTGTATGTGTGAGTGGAGTGTATTGTTCGTCATTGCCACAACAGGCTCATCCTGCTTGAGCTTTGTAAATCTTCTGCTTATCTGTGAATTTCACTCTGTGATCAAGGCTTAACTGTGCTCCTGTGGTTTATGTTCTGAGCACTTAAACCCCTCACTTCTGTGTCAGCACACAACAGACCATGTTTCAATCTGTGGCATTACATATGACCGTGGCTTAGGTTTGTGTCTTTGTTACGTTATGCTGGAAATGCTTTTAGTTCTGCATCAGGTTGGCATTGAGGACCACTGATCAGCTTCAGCTCAGCCAGGACATGAAAGAGCCATTTCATCCTCTGGTGATCAGATTAATCTGTTTGGCCAACTAACATACCTTACTTTCCCTAAAAGAAGCTGGATTCCAGCTCCTCACAGCTGTCTGTGAATCTGGTGGAAGAGGAAGCAAGTGAGGCTTGCTACTTGAAGGAGAGCTGTGAGAAAGGAGCTGGTGAAGGTACAATGTGATCTTGCTGTTACCATAACAAAAAAGATGTTCCTTAGTGTTGTGGTGGTTATTGTCAAGCTGGTAACAGCCATTCAAAGAACATCAGAGCAGTTAACCCTCCATGAAGGAGGACAATATTTTTTCATATGACCAAAACAGAAAAATATGGTGCTTATAGGTGATTTGTTGGGACACTGGGTGGAAATACATATTGGCCTAGTATTTTTTCATTTACATATTAAAAAATTGTCTGTATATTAAATACCTAGTTGTTTGGAATGGCATTTGCAGAAGCTCCAGTGCATAACTTAATTTCTGCCTGTTAATCTGGAAATGACAATTTCTTTACCTCTGAACGGAATTCAATGATGTTCTAAGTCTTTGGACTTCTGTTTCCTTCCTGTTTTCCAGCAGTGTATGCTGGCAGAGAACCAGCTCTCTCAGGAGATGTCATAAGCTTTAGTACCTCCTAGAAACAGGGCCTTTGGGAATATTTGCTCCCTTTGCACAAGGTGGAGAAATGCATCCTGAAAGCTTGATGAATCAAGATCCTGCAAATAGCTTTGCAAGCCTAGAATGTCAGTAAGCCCCTGGGAAGTTGGTAACTTCTGTAACTTGGCTCTTTTACTCTTCCTTCCCTGGCATGAATGTTTGTCTTAAGATGTCTCACAAGCCCTGGGATACTTCCAAAAACATGTGTTTCAGGGAGGGAGTTGATGTAATTCTTGCGTGTATCTTTCTGTTCCCAGTACTGAACATCCCAACACAGCCATGCTCCAGAGTGGTAATAAACAGTTCACACAGGCAGCTCTTCCCATCCACCTGCACCTTCTGGCCACTAGCCATAGCCAGGAGCAGGCTGCTCTGGGTGTGCATTCTGGCAGCAGTTGGTACCCAGCTTTTTTCACCCCTTAAGTGTCAGTGGTTTATTCTGTGGCCAGCAGTAAATGGGATGCTCTGCCTGGTTCTGTATTGCTGTGAACGTACCAGTGCTGCAAACTTGGGGTGTAAGCTTTGCTGCTGGGAACATAAAGGGTTGTGCAGAATCAGACTTGTGCTTGTTCTTCTCTTAGCCCCAGTTTAGGGTGCACATATGGAGGCAGTTGAGGAAACCCATTATGGAGAGTGTGAAAGCTGAGAGCAGTGAAAGCTTTGGAAACAGGTCACTGCATTGTCTGTCCCAGGCATTCTGGATGCCTCTCTTATGCTGGACTGGGCCCTGGCTTGCAGAGGTGCTGCATTCTGTCACAGATGCCAGGGAGAGAGAGCTGGTCCTGTAGGGAGCAGAGGTGTTTGACTGTCTGTTTTTCAGGTACCACCAGTCCATCATCTTACCCACCCAAGCCTTGCCTTCAGCAATTTTCAGTGCCATCAGCACTGTCTAGTAGACCTCCCCAAAGCTGCAGGCTCTGAGAAGCTTTGTTCCCCTGGGGCTGCCTGGCAAAGGACAGTCCAGAACCAGCTCAATCATGTGGAGGGTGTCGATGTTCTGGCTGCCTAATCCAGACTCTTCTTATCTATTTTCCAGCACACAGGCAGTGTTTTTCCATCACAGTGAAGGTGACATTTTAAAATACTTGTGCATTCCTGGATGCTGGGATGACAAGTGAAGGTTGGGGGTAGAGGAAAGGGGAGGTGGCTAATTCTGCAATCCCTTCCATGTGAATAAGACAAGTCAGGCATAACTGCCTGAACACACTTATCAGCTGCTTCTCTCCTTTCCTGTCTGAGTGGTGTGTGGAGGTGAGGAGGAGTCCAGTTTGCAGTTGCATAGCTGTGCATCTTCTGAAGGCCTTACCTGAGAAGGCCAGTCAGGGTGTGGTGTGGATGTGGTGGTGTTTCCAAGCCTTTGAGAGTGCAATTGCAATGTAAATGAGTGCTTGTTTCTTGTTGGCTGGCTGATTTCTGTACTTAACTGAGAAATCTCATCTGTGTGGGTGGTGCTTTATGATAGAAGGGGAACCAACAGTGAGCTGCTTCTGTGTGCAAAAGGGCTCCTGGTGCAGTGGCCAGGCTTCCACATGGGCATAGCTCAGGAGAAAAGGGAGCTGCAGGACTGAGCTCTTTGCTGCAATCAGCAGAAAGATGGTGTGCATGACTCCAAGCAATTCCAAGTACTTGGCTGTGGTATTAAAAGGTGTAGGGAAATTGTCCTGTCTGCTCCTGAGTTTTGGTATCTGCTCTGGTGACACTGGCTTTTACCCACAGCTCTCCACCAGCGCCAGGAGAGGTATCTATTAAACTGCTAAAGATCTCTCTCATGCTCAAATGGTTCTGCAGTATAGCAGAAAAACCTTTTCTGGACCACAGATGAACCAGGGCATTTGCCTATGTGCTTGGATGTGAAATGTGCCATTAATCTGCTGCTTTGGCTGATCCCAGCTGCCCTGAGATACTGCACGGTTTCACAGTGAAAGGAAGTTTAGCCTCATAAGGTGCAGGATTAAAACACTAGTTACAAAATTATTGCAGAAAGAAAAGATAAAAAGCACAGAAGAGGTAACAGTTAAAACTCACGAGGCCCAGGATAGTGGCTTCTCTGAAGCTTATTTAAGAATAAATCTCCTCAAGAACAAAGTCTTCTTGAAAAGCTGGTGCTTAGACCCCTGTTAACCTTTTCTGAAGAAGTAAATTGAATTGCAGTTATAAAGCTGGCAGAGCTCATACCAGAGCATTTTTGGCTTCAGTCAGCACTTCATCTCAGAGTTTATTGGCATTTACAAGCACTACCTGTTCTGCATTTTCACATGTGTTTTGGTTCAAGAGTTGTTTGCACTAAGGCAGTGTGGTAAATTTTTCCACAGTAAATGAATCTCAAGTTTTCTTTTGCTTCTTAAATCTAGCTCAAAATCCAATTACTTGAATTTTGCCCAGCTGTTTGTTGCTGTTTGTCCCACAGAAGGTGGGTCACTTAGAGGTAGAACATGACAGTGGGTGCTTTGGGGTTTAAGGACAGGCCTGGGTCACCATGCTCTGATGGAGCACCCTGCATGGGTTGACTGATTTTCCATGCCCCAAAATGTCTCAAGAGGGATCTGTGATGTGTTTGCTTTTATGAAGTCTGGGGAGTTGATGTGAATTTTAAGGGAAAAATCTGGATTTCTCCATCTTTCAGCTAGGCAGATACATGTTGTCAGTGGAACATTGAGGCTGTTCTGCAGGGTTATTGTGACCTGCCAGAACAGAGGAAGCTCTGAGCAAGACAAATATCCTGTTTTCAGTGCAGCTTCCTCAATTTTGGTTTGTTGTTTTTATTTGAATGGCTGTTGAAATTTCTGCAAGAAAAGTTTCTGGCATGTGCCAGATACCACATGTGCTTATACACACCAGTCAGGGAAATGGAGGTACAAAAAGGAATGTGAAGCACCTTCAACACTCCAGAGTTTATGTGGGTAAACAGAGGGTTTTTTTCAGAAATGTTTTCATAATACATTGAATTCCTTTTTAAAAGTAGACTAGAATATTTGGTCCTAGGAGAAGTCCTCTTAGATGATCAAGTCCAACAACCTTTGATGGAACCCCACCATGTGACTAAACCATAGCACTAAGTGCCATGTCCAGTTGTTTCTTGAACACTTCCAGGGATGGTGACTTTGCCATCCCCCGTGCAGCCTGTTTCAACAGCTGACTACCCTTTCAGTGAAGAAGTTTGTCCTACTGCAAAAGCTCTGTTACCAGTCTTGTTGGTGGCATATTCATGTAGAATAGTCAAAATCTGTGTGCTTTTATGGGCTTCTCAGATGCCTTATGATGGGGTAGGTCTGCAGCTTGACACTGTACCCATAGTACAGGAGGGGATTTTGCATTCCTCATTCCCTTCAAGAGGTCTCATGCTCCTCCCTGCCAGACTAATAGGAAAGCCTGGTTGTTGGGTTCACCCCAGTCTCTAGTGAAACAGCTGTGGGGAAAAGATAGCAGTAAGGATTTTCTGGGGCTCTCTCATGTGGAATCTGTTGTGTCACTGTTCAAAAATACGACCAGTTTGATGACTGCCAGTTGGACTGTACTACTGGGATAACAAGCAGTATTTAACAATCACAGAAACTTGATCAAAGGTGTTCTCTGCCACTGTGTAACAGCCTTTCTTCTTAGTTTTAGTACTTTCCTAATTTAGTGGGTATTTGTAGGTGGAAGTCTGCCTGTGTTTCATAGATATTCCTCTGAGATGTCCTTCATGATACTTTCTTTTCTTCCAGATTGTCCCCAGCCACCACAACCTGAGAATGGAGGCTATAAATGCCACCCTAGCCCCTGCAACAACCCTCTGACTTCAGGCAGTGTCATAGAGTATCTGTGTGTTGAAGGCTACATGCTGAAAGGAGATTATAAATACTTGACCTGCAAGAATGGAGAGTGGAACCCAGCCATGGAAGTCAGCTGCAGGCTCAGCCCTGGTGAGTGCTCCCTGACTCTAGAATTGCCCTTGCATTGACTTTTCACATTATCCTTAAACGCTTAGTGTCATGCTGGGTAAGTCCATATGGCTGTCTCTCATTGCACCAGCAATTTCATAAATGCAGCTCACAATCATGGCTCTTTCTTAAAAATGTCTTTTCAGCAGAAGCCCATCAGATGCAGACTTAGAGTCCCTGACACAAATAGAAAAGCCATGGAAAGGATATAAAGTAGGCAACTTGTTGCTTATCTGGAGGCTCTCATCCCAGGAATGCTGGAAGCCCTAACAGTAGCCTTTTCCATGCTGTCTGGTTTTCCTGAGTCTGTGCACACATGTGTGTGTGTGTGTAGAGTCAATCTTCCTTGCAAAACAGGTTAAGTAACTGTTGGTTTCCTGTGTCAAAAAGATTGATAGTGCTGCTTTTCACTGTACTGGCAGAAAGGACATTGCTGACAAATGATTCCTGCTTCTCTTCAAATAGAAGTGGGCAGCTTTCATTTTGTGTCTCTCCCAGCTGAACAGGAATTCCTCCATCAAAGCTGCAAAGTAAAAAGGTTTGCAGGAAAATGTTCATCGTACAGCTCCTAATTTTCCTACTACTCTTCTGGTGTTAACAGTGGGTATTTTGAATAAAGGGAGAACTCCCTCCCCTCTTTGAGGTGGGCTTGTTGATAGAACCTTACTACTCAGCCATCCTGAGCTAGCAGGATGTACACTTCAGAATTAAGTTTCAAAACATAAAGCAAAATGTGTCAGCTTAATTGGAAAGAAACAGAAAAATAAAAGTACCTTCATCAAATTCTTTATGGAGCTCAGTGCATACCTGTGATCTCTGAACATCCTGTCCTGTCCCAAAGACACTGTCTTCTCAGTGTCTCTGCCACTCCAATAGCCCCTTCTTATGATTTATAAGGAAGGATCTGGGAGTTTACCTGGCAGCAAATAGATCCTGAAGAGGGTTTTCAAATTCAGCTTTAGCTTCCTTTCCACAGTGATCCCCCTTCCCCTTGCTGCACCCAGGCTGGAGAACAAAGCTGAGCTATTGCACACAGTGTTCCCTGGGTGGCATTCCTGCTTGGTGGCATTTGGTTGAGCTGAAGGATTGTGTTGTGATGAGCGGAAATCCCTCAGATTTCTTTAGCATCTTGAAGGGTCAGTGGCATTATCAAAAATATGGTGCCTCAAAAGTCTGACCCAATGAAAAAGCCATTGCTTTCACAGCACAAGCTTTGCACCAACTGTTCAGAGTCAGAGATAGCTGACTCTTAACTAATGGGTCTCTTTCAAAAGGCTCAAAGAGGGGGAGGGAGGTGGGAGACTCTAGAAGAGCAGTAAATGATTGGTGAGGGTAAGATTCTACCTATCCTGTCCTGTATAGGATAAATCAAGTCCCTAGTAGTTGTCATGTGTTTTGTGCAGCTCTGAGCCTGTCAACCCCATTGCCTTATGGCACTTTATTGTATGAGTTTGTGACTTTTTTTGGCTTATGAGGTGGTAAATGTTCTGGAGTGCACCCTGGATAGTGAGCAGTTTGACAGCATCATGTACTGATGCTGAAAATGGAGCATCTCTATTTGCCTACCCTTGTTCCTGTTAGTGCCCTGAGAAATGCTGCAAGTTAAAATTCTTACTCAACCCTATTTGCCACAGGAAAAAAATGTGCTAGTCACTATTGTTTTTTCTTGGGGGGGAGGCCAAGCTGCTTCTAAAACATTTCAAAGAAACAAGTTTAAAATAACTAAACCAAGTAGGTTTGACCCCAAGAGATGATGCAGAAAATTGCAAACTAGGTTTCCATCTTAAATGCCTGTTTTGGGCATTTCAGGCTGTAGGCTTAAAAAGAATGATCCTCCAGCTCTACTTTTTGTTTACCTGTTGCTCTTCCTCTCATACCTCATAGCATGTCTCCTGAATTCCCTCTGCAGTCTGGGCCCTGTGCTCCTTAAGAATGTGTTGGATGAAGAAATATAAATCAAATGTGCAATTCACAGTAGTACTTCCTTGTGGGTAGTTGAGGCTTTTGGGATCTCTACCGAAGACACAAATCAGGGACAGGAACAACACATGCAGACAATTATTTCCTTTAGGGAGGTGAAAGGACTAGTGTAGCCTTATAGGCAGAGTAGGCAGTACTCAGCAATACCACCTGCAAGCTGCCCTCTCTTCACTCCCAGTTTATTCCTGCACAGGTCCTTTAAAGGCAAATTGGTTTCCATACAGTCACACAGCACAGCTGCAGAAGGGTAGGAAAGAGTAATGTGAACAGGGCACACATATCTAACAGTGAAAACTCAGCACCCTGAAACAACATCCACCTTCCTTCTCTGTCCTCTGACACGTGTTTGTGTGAGAGAGAAACTTAATATTTTGTGTCTTAAGTAAGTTCATAAAAATACCCAGCTAGTTGACTTCTGCTTCTCTTTAAAGGCTGTTATATTAGTTGAGAAATAAAATTTTTTTGAACTTTTTCTATTTATTGGCCTAAAATATGCTGCTTATTGTGCTAGACATTTATTGGCTTTGCTGGTGACATCATGACATTCTCTATCTTTTGCTCAGGCAGGTCTATATATAACATGACCCTTCCCACCATATGTCAGTTCCCATGGCCTGCTTGCACTGCTGTTCTGTTTGCTCTGTGTTTTTCCAAAGGACCCTTGTATGTGCCTGGTTTATTTTGGGTTCCCTTTACAGCTGATGGAGAGGTGTCAGCTTGAGCTGCGAACTGAGATAGGTGCTATGTCTTGTTTATATGGCAACTTGGGCTCCTTACACACACACCCAGGAGTAAGTCCTGAGGAGCAGTGTCAATGTTTTTCCTTCTCTATGGCAATTATTCATTTTACCTTGTGTTCCTCTTGGTTTTGTAGAAAAGGACTCTCCACCCACAATTGGAGTGCCCACACTGTCCATAGTAGCCTCCACAGCAAGCTCTGTTGCCCTGATTCTGCTGTTAGTTGTGCTGTTTGTTTTGCTGCAGCCGAAGCTGAAGTCGTTCCATCACAGCAGGTGAGTGTAGCTGGGTTTGGAGGGGCTCAGAGGCACCCTGTTTCTTTGTAGTAGAAACCCATTCAGGTAGTTGGGTTAGCCCTTCATTTTGGACAACTTAGCTTATTGCTGTTCTGTTCCTCTTTTCATTGCCTCAGTGACATCTCTGCCCCATACTACCGATCCAGTGCTTTTCTGAAATGGTGGTCTGTGATACCCACTTGCAGTCCCCATTCTTATGTGCCACCCAGGGAGTGACTTCCTTGTGCTTTTATCTTGGCTTTTAATGGAAAAAGTTGTTATACTTATTATTCTGTCTGTAGATCAATTTCCTATCTCTTCTAGCCTTGGATAGCTACTGAAGTCTGTGTCTGGGTGTACACAGAGGCATCTTTCCCAGACTGCCTGTGGTCATTTGGACCTGAAATTAGGCACTACTGCTCTTTAGATATGTGTGCAAGTCTGCCATCATCTGCTGCAGGAGAACCCTCCTGGCCTGGGTTTGTGGGTGAGAGGAGGAGCCCAGCCATAACACTGCTGCCAGCTGAGGCAGACACTCCAATAGTGGGGAGGTTGACAGGTGGGGCCCTGGAGTCTGTCCTTTTCTGAAAAGGCCCAAAATACTAGAGGAGAAGTTTTCTCTCATGCCTTATGGGGCCAGGTGATTCATGCTGTGCCAGAGCTGTCTTCCCCATCCTGCCAGAGGTTATCTGGCCAGCAGCAGAGGCAGCAGAACAGACAGTGCTGGGTGTTGTGGAATGCAGCAGTGCAGCAGGCTGGAATCAACAGTGCTCTTTGCCTAAAGCACGGAGCTGAGTCATGACCTTTGTCAGATTTAGCTGTGGAGGTAAGTGGGGAGGTGAAGCATTGTAAACTTTTCAGCTATTGCTGTTAAATCTATCAGGTGCCATGAATTACAGCCTCTGCTCATGTTTAAAGGCAGTATGCAGAGGGCTCCAAGACTGTGCTTGCTTGACCTCGTTAAACCACCATTCAAGTTTCTGTCCTCCCCTAAATGGTGAGAGTCAGAGTTCTGCTATGAGAGGTTACTGGAGTTCTTGGTAAGATATATATATAGTAAAATAAATACTCAATTTATTTTTTTCTCCTCCCCGCCCTCTTTGTTCTTTTTTTTTTTTTTTTTTTTTTTTGAGGCGAGACCAAGGTGTGTCTGGAGATCAGGTCTCTATTATGGTGGATGGTGTCCAAGTGGCCTTGCCATCCTATGAAGAAGCAGTGTATGGCAGCACAGGGAATTGCATTCCACCCTCGGACTCCCGAGTGCAGATCGTGCTCTCAGAAGGAGCTGGACAGAATGGACCCAGAGAGATGCAGCAGCCGGACCAGGGGGCTCACAACACCTTTGAAAGAGAAGATGAAGCCCCTGGACATTCTGGACTGTGTGAAGCCAGTGGCTCTCAGCGCTCTGAAACTGTTCTTGTGCATCAGGCTGCTACCTCTTCCTGGGTAGCTGGCATGGCTAGCAGTAGACCTGTACACAAAGAGGTCCAGGATTCAGAAAGCAGTGACATACAGAGCCTTTTATCACTCACTTCCTCTGAGGAATACACAGATGGTAAGTCACTTGTGCAGGGAGCATTAAATGAGACCCTTTTAAGAGTAGTTTCTGCAGTTGATTAGGGTGAAAAATGACAAGGGATGCTCCTATGTGTGTCTGCCACTAGAGCAGCTTTTGAAAAGATCTACTCTGTATAGCATGTTTCTCATCTTAAACATGTAAGCAGTGTTTAATACCTTCTGAAGAATTCAGTGTCCTCAGACTGGAGCCTAGGGCAGTCTGAGCAAGATTGTCTACTGCTTACTCTTGTTTTAGCAAAGGATTTTTGGAGAAATCCAGCCTCTAGCATTATAGTGCAAAAGCAGTAAAAATAACTGTGTTTGTGGAAACTATGTTGGCGGGAGTGGGAGGACATGCTTGGAATACAAACCCTTTGTGATGTTTGGGCTGCTTAATTTTTAGACTATTTTACTAAGCAGCTTTCTGCCACAAAGCATTCAGTGCTGCAGCCTTACCCTGTCTAAGACCTTAGAGGGATGTGCATGAACTTAATGTAGAGGACAGAGAGGCAAGTCTCTTGAGCAGTCAAAACATCTTTTATTCCTCTCTTCTATGCTGTCCTGAAGGAGTAGCTTTGCAATGCCAGAGCTGATGTGAAGTTGTAGCTTAACGTTGCTTCTGCAGGGACTGCTGTGTCTTGGGCAAGAAATGTAACTGGCCTGTAGATGCTCAGGGCAGAACTTTCCCTTTCCGTGGTATTAAAAGATACTTTGCGGTAGCAGGGTAATGCAGGACCGGATAGACATCCAGAGTGGTGATGGAATCTCTGTCCTTGGAGTTTTTCGAGGCTGGAGCTGGTAATGGTCCTACTCTCAAGGGCAGGTTGGAGCAGAGTCCTCCAGAGTTCCTTTCTGATGTGAGGAGAGGGAGACCACTGCATTGTTGTGTTATGAAAGTGGGAGCTTGTCTTGCTTTCAATAGTAATTTTTCTGGTGTCTGTTGAACTTCAGAAGTTTGACTACTTTTTCTTTTTTTTTTTTTTTTTTCCCTCTCCTTGCCATTCAGATATTCCCTTATTGAAGGAAGCATGAGGTCTGCTGTGTTTGCCTAGTCTTCTCCATCTTGGATTTCTTCCTCCTGCCCTCTCCCTGCCTTTGGGACAGAAGCACTCTGTGCAGTCTTCCCCATCCTCGCAAGCTGTACCCTGGATACCTCCAAGAAGAGATGCCCTCAGCTGAAGATCCAAAGGATGTCGCCAGGTTGCCTCCTGGATGCACCAGTGGAGTTGGTGCAGCGCTGGCTTCCCCATTCCATCAGCATCAGGGGCTCAAGGAACAGAGTGGATTTGAGCTCTCCTCTCCTCTTCCCCAGCCAGATGTTTGACAGCAGTCTCTGAAGAGCTGCTCTTTCTTGTGCCTTTCTCCTCCTCACACCGGCTTGTTGCAGCTTATCAGCCTTTCTGGCCCTCCTGCTGCCCAGAGAGCAGGGCTAAACCCGCTTGCTCGCTGGGTGCAGACACAGTTTAAATACACATATACATGTTATATAGGCTCTTCTTCCAGCATCCTCTTTGTGACAGGGCAGGGCAAAACACCTCACTGGGACCAAGATTGGGCTTGGGAGGGATCGCAGTTAAGGGGCAGCTTGTGATGTCTAGAAGCGCCTCAGATGAGATGGGCTGTGCGACAGCTTAGCTGTGCAGGAACAGTTCACTGAGAATTGCTTCAGCACTGAAGGCTGAGAAGTCCAACATGTAGGAATGCCCTCTGTCCCATCTCTGCAGGAGTCTGTTCCTAAAAATCACTTTTGTTTCCTCCTTCTTCTTCTACCAGTGCAGCCCATTGGAAGAGGTTCAGGTGTTTGAAAATATCAAGACAAAAAAAAATGCCTGTAGATAGTGAATTCCTAGTGCCATTGGTGCAATCCCAAATTCCTTTTCCAGCCACAGTAGGTACTTGAATCCTGGGTAGCTGCCATCTCATAGGCTGGTGTGTCTTCCTAGCTTCATACAGCAAAGGATCTTCTGTTTTAACCTGGCAGGCTCAGCCAGTAGAGAAGGGCTCCTCCCTTGTGGCTGGGGGTAAGCAGCATTTGTAAAGCTTCTCCTAAACACAGTGCCAGTCTGTTGCTGTGAGGGAAAGTTGAGTACACTGACAGCAGTGCTAGAGACACCACAGCTCCGTCCTGTAGTTTTGAGGATTGTTTGAAGTTCTGGTAGTATGGAAGAGAAAATTCAGAAATATGTGTATACCTCTGCCTGCCACAGTTACCTACAGGAGGTCAGACTGTCCGTGTTGGGACTCTATAACTGCAGGAAGCCACATGTGTCTAGGGTAGGTGGTCCAGTCCAAGTGCTGGTGGTTGTAAGGTTCCTCACTGAGATCTGGACACTGTTCCATGGGATTGATTTCGGCAAGAACAGTTGGCTTCTTAGATGCATGTACCTTGTCATAACTGTCTTGAAGTAACCAGGGAAGTGTTTGCCCTGTGAGAAGCTGCTACATTTTTGAGTTGAAGGAGCAAAATGTCATGGCCTTACACATCATGTGATAATGTACAGGTAAACAGGGATGCTGTCTTTGCTGCTTTGCTTTTGGTTTATGATCCTCACCATCCTCATCCTCATTGCTACAGTAAAAAAAAAAATTACAGCACTTGACAAAAATGATACATCTTTAGGTATGATATCACTGTGGCTTAGCTCCAGTTCTTTGAAGTGTGGATTGGCCACAGCATCCAGCTATGTATTTGCTATTCCTTTTCCTGAATAGATATTAAATCCCATACATGGACACATGGAACAGTGTGCTCCTGTGGATGGAAGAATCCCTTTTCCCCCCTATCCTTGTTGTAGAGGGGTGTTAATTTAAAATTACAGGGTTTTAAACATCCTTCCCTGTTGCTCATGTTACCTTGC